>NC_034200.2:37233039-37533039 GCF_002021735.2 Oncorhynchus kisutch | reverse complement strand
TGCATTATGGCTGAGCCATGGACATGACAAATATTGTCAATAAGCACGATTAAATTCATTATTGATAAGGCCTAACAAGAGAACTAAAAATTCTAATCAAATTCTAAAACAAACCAACTTGTTTTAAATAGGTCATGTCACACTTACAGGCACCGTCATTTCTCATATTAAAACAACGCAGACCAAGGAGTATTACGCACATCCAAAATGGGTCCTGCAAGGCTAAAATAATGTGGGCCTACCTACAATACATACAGCGCCTTCAGGAAAGAATTCAGACCCCTTGACTTTTTCCACGTTTTGTTCCCTTATGGCTTTATTCTAAAATGGATTAAATAAAAAAAATCCTCAGCTATCTACACACAATACCCCATAATGACAAAGAGAAAACAGTTTTTTTTTTGTGACATTTATGCAAATTAATTTAAAAGAAAACGCAGATACCTTATTTACATAAATATTCAGACCCTTTGCTGTGAGTCTCGAAATTGAGCTCAGGTGCATCCTGTTTCCATTGATCATCCTTGAGTCCACCTGTGGTAAATTAAAATGATTGGACATGATTTGGAAAGGCACACACCTGTCTATATAAGGACCCACAGTTGACAGTGCATGTCAGAGTAAAAACCAAGCCATAAGGTCAAAGGAATTGTCCGTAGAGCTCCAAGGCAGGATTGTGTCAGATCTGAGGAAGGGTACCAAAACATTTCTACAGCATTGAAGGTCTCCAAGAACACTGTGGCCTCCATCATTATTAAATGGAAGAAGTTTAGAACCACCAAGACTCTTCCTAGAGCTGGCCGCCCGGCCAAACTAAGCAATCGGGAGAGAAGGGCCTTGGTCAGGGAAGTGACCAAGAACCCGATGGTCACTCTGACAGAGCTCCAGAGTTCCTCTGTGGAGATGAGAGAACCTCCCAGAAGGACAACCATCTCTGCAGCACTCCACCAATCAGGCCTTTATGGTAGAGTGGCCAGACGGAAGCCACTCCTCAGTAAAAGTCACATGACAGCCCGCATGGAAAAACAAGATTCTCTGGTCTGATGAAACCAAGATTGAACTCTTTGGCCTGAATGCCAAGTGTCATGTCAGGAGGAAACCTGGCACCATCCCTATGGTGAAGTATGGTGGTGGCAGCATCATGCTGAGGGGATGTTTTTCAGCGGCAGGGACTGGGAGACTAGTCAGGATCGAGGGCAAATGTGAACAGAGCAAAGTGCAGAGAGATCCTTGATGAGTACCTACTCCAGAGCGCGCAGGACCTCAGACAGGTGCGAAAGTTCACCTTCCAACAGGAGAACGACCCTAAGCACACAGCCAAGACAACGCAGGAGCGGCTTCGGGACAAGTCTCTGAATGTTCTTGAGTGGCCCAGCCAAAGCATGGACTAGAACCCAATCTAACATCTCTGGAGAGACCTGAAAACAGCTGTGCAGCGACGCTCCCCGTCCAACCTGACAGAGCTTGAGATGGGATCTGCAGAGAAGAATGGGAGAAACTCCCCAAATACAGGTGTGCCACGATTGTAGTGTTATACCCAGGAAGACTCAAGGCTGTAATCGCTGCCAAAGGTGCTTCAACAAAGTACTGAATAAAGGGTCTTAAACTGAAATATCACATTTGCATAATATTTTCTAAAAACCTGCTTTTTGCGTCATGGAGACGCATTGAGACGCATTGCCAATACGATTGAATTACCTGGTCATTTGAATGTGAAATAATTAGCTGACAAGTGGAAGCTAGGTGCTGGCAATTTATTAGCTAAACTATCTTGCAAAGTCGTTAGCTTTGTAGTTAGCTAAGACATTGTTGTTAGGTTGTTTGTAATTATGGAGAACCAGGAATGATTAAAAATCTAATAAATGAAAATGTATTACATATCAATGTATATAATTCCTTCATCATTTTTGGAATTTGTTATCATCTTTTTAATGATCACAAATGCATTATCAATGCATTCATTGTCAATTACTTTTGTAATTTAATCATGGGTTTATGTGTATGTATTTATTTAGATATTTTAATGTTTCCAGATGTATTTTGTTTCCACTCCTGGTTTTCCAGACCAGTAGTTTGCTGGTTAATATATATATATATATGAAGGACTTGAAAAATGCATAATATATATATATATATATATATATTATGAATTTTTCAAGTCCTTCATACTATTTTGGTCAAATTAACTACATATTAATATTTTTTGTCTTTTCAGGCTCCAACACATCTAGTCCCTAGTGGAAGGACTTTGGGCCATTTGGGGAATAAAGCTCTCACACCGTTGTTCTCCAAGGTATCTGTGCAAAGTTTCATTTTGAAACCATGTTTTTACTACAGAGTTGAATAAAATCGAAACCTCTGCAAGAAAGCGTTTGGACCTCTTTTTTCCCCAACTAGTCCTCTAATTAAATGTAGGTTTTTTGGGGTCCTGGCCTACACACAAAACCCAATCATGTCAAAGTGGAATTGTATTTTTCGAAATGTTTACAAGTTAAATTAAAATGAAAGGCTGAAATGTCTTGAGTCAATAAGCATTCAACCCCTTTGTTATGGCAAGCCTAAATAAGTTCAGGAGTAAAAATGTGGTTAACAAGTCACATAATAAGTTGCGTGGACTCACTCAGTGTGCAATAAAAGTGTTTAACATGATTTTTTGAATGACTACCTCATCTCTGTACCCCACACATACAATTATCTGTAAGGTCCCTCAGTCGAGCAGTGAATTTCAAACACAGATTCAACCACAAAGACCAGGGTGGTTTTCCAATGCCTTGCAAAGAAGGGCACCTATTGATAGACAGTCAACATTGAATATTCCTTTGAGCATGGTGAAGTTATTAATTACACTTTGGTCACTACAAAGATACAGGCGTCCTTTCGAACTCAATTTCCGGATAGGAAGGAAACCGCTCAGGGATTTCACCATGAGGCCAATGGTGACTTTAAAACAGTTACAGAGTTTAATGGTTGTGACGGGAAAAACCTGAAGATGGATCAACAACATTATAGTAACTAGACAATACAAACTCAACTGACCGTGAAAAGAAGGAAGTCCATACAGAATAAAAATATTCCAAAACATGTATCCTGTTTGCAACAAGGCACTAAAGTAATACTGAACAACAAAAAATTGGGGACAAATCCAATACAACACCTTACTGACTACCAGTCTCCATATTTTGAAACCGACGCTGAAAAACATCCCTACAGCATGATGCTGCCACCTTGCTTCACCGTAGGGATGGTATTGGCCAGGTTTCCTCCAGATGTGACGCTTGGCATTCAGGCCAAAGCGTTCAATCTTGGTTTCATCAGACCAGAGAATCTTGTTTCTTTAGGTGCCTTTTGGCAAACTCCAAGCGTGCTGTCATGTGCCTTTTACTGAGGAGTGGCTTCTGTCTGGCCACTCTACCATAAAGGCCTGATTGGTGGAGTGCTGCAGAGATGGTTGTCCTTCTGAAAGGTTCTCCCATCTCCACAGAGGAACTCTGGAGCTCTATCAGAGTAACCATCGAGTTCTTGGTCACCTCCCTGACCAAGGCCCTTCTCCCCCGATTGCATGATTTAGCCGGGCGGCCAGCTCTAGGAAGAGTCTTTGTGGTTCCACATTTTTTCCATTTAAGAATGACGGAGGCAAAGTGGGTTCTTGGGAACATTCAATGCTGCAGAAATGTTTTGGTACCCTTCCCCAGATCTGTGCCTAGACACAGTCCTGTCTCAGAGTGTTACAGACAATTCCTTCGACCTCATGGCTTGGTTTTTGCTCTGACATGCACTGTCAACTGTCACTGTCAACCTTATATAGACAGGTGTGTGCCTTTTCAAATATGTCCAATCAATTGAATTTACCACAGGTGGACTCCAATCAAGAAGCATCTCAAGGATGATCAATTGAAACAGGATGCACCTGAGCTCAATTTTGAGTCTTATAGCAAGGGGTCTGAATACTTATTTAAATAAGGTATCCATTTTTCATTTTGAATATATTTTCTCCATTTTCTAAAAACCTGTTTTTGCTTTGGCATTATGGGGTATTGTGTATAGATTGAGGAAATGTTTTTATTTAATCCATTTTAGAATAAGGCTGTAACGTAATAAAATGGAAAAAAAAATGTGAAGGGGTCTGAATACTTTCCGAATGCAAGGTACACTACATGACCAAAAGTATGTGCTCATCAAACATCTCATTCCAAAATTATGGGCATTAATATGGATTTGGCTGGCAGGGATGTTCCTGTCCCATCGCGCACTTGTGACTCCTGTGGCATGCCTGGCGCAATGCATACTGACACGGTCACCAGATGTACGGTGTTTCCTCTGACACATTGTTGCTGGCTTCCGGGTTTAGCGGTCGTTGTGTCAAGAAGCAGTGCAGCTTGGCTGGGATGTGTTTTGGAGGACGCACGGCTCTCGACCTTCGCCTCTCCCGAGTCCGTACGGGAGTTGCAGCGATGGTCCAGGACTGTAACTACCAATTGGATACCACAAAATTGGTTAAAAATAAAATAATAATAAAATATAATAAACAAATAAGATGTCCCGTCACTGGAACTAAAGGGCCAAGCCCGAACCATGAAAAACAGCCCCAGACCATTATTCCTCCTCCACCAAACTTTACAGTTGGCACTATGCATTGGGGCAGGTAGCGTTCTCCTGGCATCTGCCAAACACAGAATTGTCCGTTAGACTGCCAGATGGTGATGCATGATTCATCACTCCAGAGAACGCGTTTCCACTGCTCCAGAGTCCAATGATGGCGAGCTTTACACCACACCAGTCGAAGCTTGGCATTGCGCATGGTGATCATAGGCTTACAGCTGTAATCGCAGCAAAAGGTGGCGCTACAAAGTATTAACTTAAGGGGGCTGAATAATTTTGCACGCCCAATTTTTCTGTTTTTGATTTGTTAAAAAAGTTTGAAATATCCAATAAATGTCGTTCCACTTCATGATTGTGTCCCACTTGTTGTTGATTCTTCACAAAAAAATACAGTTTTATATCTTTATGTTTGAAGCCTGAAATGTGGCAAAAGGTCGCAAAGTTCAAGGGGGCCGAATACTTTCGCAAGGCACTGTACATGACACTGCACAATTCATATGAAACAGAGACTTTTATTCATCTTAGAAAACACATAGAGAAGTTCAACAACACAGTGTGTCCTCAATATAAATTCTGGAATTGTGAAAACAAAGTGGGTGTCAGTGATGACATTCATATTGATGATAGTTCCTTGGAGGAAAGTTGCTTGAGTTTAGTATTTTGTTCTTTCTTCATTTACTGGGGATTCTGGGTTGTTTATTTCTCCTCTGTAAGAAGGAAACCAGATCCCGCAGGGTGTGTCTATGACAATTAAGTACTTTTTCCACCACTGTGTGACCTTATGGTTCACCTCGCTGGCGTGGTGATCGTGTTGTAGTGGGGTCACATATGACAGAGTAGCAGCCAGAAGAGCAATGCGAGGGTTTCTGGGAGGAGTCATCGGTCCCCCTTCTCCTGCACAACTGGCTCCTGCTGATGTTCCGCATTTATCTCACTCTGCAGAGGACAATGGATCAACTGTTACTTAACAAGGTGTAAATCAGAAGATAAGCTTGGGTCTATAAGGACAATGAGAAAATCACCAAATGTAATTATGACCTGGGATGTTTCCTTTTTTATGAAAGAAAGTTGGAGGGGACATGCATTCAGAGGAACTTTGTGCTTGTAACCCTTCAATGATTGACTGTGGGGGAATCTCTATAGCTAGAGTGCCTACACTTCAATCAAAGGTCTTATGGTACATCCCTATTCCAAAGCAACATTTTAGGAAATGCTGCAACGAATGTCCCACATTATACAAAAGTTCCCTCTGATACAAGAGTCAAAGAATCAAAGGACTGCTCACCAATGATTGTCTACTCCTCAAAAGCAATCACAAAAACAATAACACGCCACAAAAACAAAAACAATCAAGATAGTGAATAAGTACTCATATAACAAGTTTACCAGAAGAGATCGGAGGATTATTTCACTGCTTGTTTCTATGGGCGCCGATTGTGTCGTAATCATTGCAACGGTGAAAATGACCATAGCGGCTTCATTTTCTCTCTTCTAACAAAGTGGCGGAGGAGTCTGCAGTATTCAAGACAGACGTGAAACTATACCGAACAAAAATATAAACGCAACCTGCAACTATTTCAAAGATTTTACTGTGTTACAGTTAAGGAAATCAGTCAATTGAAATAAATAAATTAGGCCCTAATTGATTGATTTCACATGACTGGGAATACAGATATGCATCGGTTGGTCAAAGTAACCTTAATAAAAATGTAAAAAAAGTAGGGGCGTGCATCAGAAAACCAATCAGTATCTGGTGTGACAAACCATTTGCCTCACGTCTCCTTCGCATAGAGTTGATCAGGCTGTTGATTGTGGCCTGGGGAATCTTGTCCCACTCCTCTTCAAGCTATGCAAAGTTGCTGGATATTGGCCGGAACTGGAACACGCTGTCGTACACATCGATCCAGAGCATCTCAAATATGCTCAAAGAGTGACATGTCTGGTGAGTATGCAGGTCATGGAAGAACGGGGACATTTTCAGCTTCGAGGAATTGTGTACAGATCCTTGCGACATGGGGCCGTGCATTATCATGCTGAAACATGAGGTTATGGTGGCGGATGAATGGCGCGACAATGGGCCTCAGGATCTCGTTACGGTATTTCTGTGCATTCAAACTGGCATCGGTAAAATGCAATTGGAGGCGGATTATTGGAGAGAAATTAACAATCAATTTAATGGTAACAGCTCTGGTAGACATTCCTGCAGTCAGCATGCCAATTGCATGTTTCCTCAATTTGAGAAGTGAAAACCTCCTAGAGTTTATATTTAACATATCTTATATTATAATAAATAATCAGAATATGCAAAGTCTAACCATGTTTCAGGCTTATTTACAATGACTGCCTACCCCGGCCAAACCCGGACGAAGCTGGGTCAATTGTGCGCTGCCCTATAGCCTCTTACTTTTTTAAAATGTTGTAAATATTTTCCTAATTCTATTTCTTGAACTGCATTGCATCCACTGGCTCCATGTCATCTACAAGACCCTGCTAGGTAAAGTCCCCCCTTATCTCAGCTCGCTGGTCACCATAGCATCTCCCACCTGTAGCACACGCTCCAGCAGGTATATCTCTCTAGTCACCCCCAAAACCAATTCTTTCTTTGGCCGCCTCTCCTTACAGTTCTCTGCTGCCAATGACTGGAACGAACTACAAAAATCTCTGAAACTGGAAACACTTATCTCCCTCACTAGCTTTAAGCACCAACTGTCAGAGCAGCTCACAGATTACTGCACCTGTACATAGCCCACCTATAATTTAGCCCAAACAACTACCTCTTTCCCAACTGTATTTAATTTTTATTTATTTATTTTGCTCCTTTGCACCCCATTATTTTTTTATTTTTACTTTGCACATTCTTCCATTGCAAAACTACCATTCCAGTATTTTACTTGCTATATTGTATTTACTTTGCCATCATGGCCTTTTTTGCCTTTACCTCCCTTCTCACCTCATTTGCTCACATTGTATATAGACTTGTTTATACTGCATTATTGACTGTATGTTTGTTTTTACTCCATGTGTAACTCTGTGTCGTTTTATCTGTCGAACTGCTTTGCTTTATCTTGGCCAGGTCGCAATTGTAAATGAGAACTTGTTCTCAACTTGCCTACCTGGTTAAATAAAGGTAAAATAAAAAAAATAAAAAAATTGTTTTAAAGGCTTGCAAGTAAGAATTTCACGGTAAAATTGAGGTACCTGTTGATTTTACCCATGTGACAAATACCATTTGATTTAGATTAGTAAAACAAGCGTGTCTACTGTTCAATAGTTACAAATCACAGGAGTTCTGGCCACACTATCAATGATGTTGCAATAAATGAATCATTTCTCGTCTTGACGCTTTTTTTTGTTGTTGTCGGTAATGACGTACAGAATTACACCATTTCCCAGCAACCCTTCCTTTACCCGCCCTACATTAAAATGAGAAGGTGGAGCTACAAAGTCAACTCGGCGTTTCATTGGTCGGGTGAGCCGGCGTAGGGAACACGCGACAACGAGATCATTCTTTCTTGTGCGTTTCCAACGTCGTCGCCGCTGCCGGTGAACAGGTACAAGACCGGTAAGAAAATATATTTAATTATATTTAAACTTATATGAACCACACCTGACATAGCCACGAATAATAATATACAAAAAAATGTCGTATGTGGGCTTTTAGTAAGAAGATACATGATTGATTCGATCAGTAACGTTAGCTAACTAAAGTCGAGCTAGCATACCCGCCGGTAAACTAGCTAGTTACACAATGCAGTGAAGAGGACCACGAGTTGCTTCGGCATTAGCCACCAGTTAGCTGAATCATTACTTGGAGTCTGACTCAATCGTTTTTTGGGGGTGGGGGGATTTATAGCCAGCGGAATTTATTGGCATCTGTCAAATCAAAGGACATGAAGGCCCACACGGGATTCCTGGATTTGTGATAAGATTTTATAACTCTATATTCGGACGCAATTTTAGCTAGACAATTTTACCTTTGGTTGAATATAACCGTTGTGTGTGTGTGTGTATATATATATATATATATATATATATATATATTTTTTTCGACCTAGCCGTTTAGCTAGCGAACATTAGCTTGGTAATTTAGGGGCCTCTTTATCAACCTCCATATAAAATGGCCCAGGGCGCCAGTTTCGCATCTAGTTAACTACCGCAGTTGGGCTAGTTGATTAAATTATGTAGCTACTAGTTACTCACAGTTCTTACAGGATATTGGTTAAAATAGCCAACTAGGTAAATGGCAGGAAATGCGTGTGAGGACGACACGTGAGATTACATTACCCACCTGTCTTAACTACCCCGGTTCTTCAGCGCTTACCGCTATGCTGTAAGAACGAACTAGCTTGCTACAAGGGAAATGATGCTGGCGTTTATTGGTGTTGAGTAACGATGCTAGGCCCGGAATGTACTGATGTTGCAATCACCACGGCACCAATATAATTAGCTAGTTACATACCGTTAGCGATCTTGGCGTAAAATCCATCCGCTGTGTAACCAGATATGAACTGGCAATTTCCAATGTCTCGTCTTTGCTTGCGATTCATATGAATGGAAACCAATGATGTCTATAAACACCAGCTTGTGTTAATACGATGTAGCTAAATGAGGCTTTGAAGCCACCGGCCTCCATATTGGTGCTCCTCAGTAGGCCCAGTCTTCCATAGAAATGAATGGAATTCTGCAGTATTTCAATAACATTTAAGCACCAAATTACATGTGTATTTGTAGTGGGAGCAGTTAAATTGGTACAAAAATGTTGTTCTTTTTACCCCTTTTTCTCCCCAATTTCATGGTTTCCAATTGGTAGTTAGTCTTGTCCCATCGCTGCAACTCCCGTACGGACTCGGGCGAGGTGAAGGTCGAGAGCCATGAGTCCTCAAACTCGACCCTGCCGCACTGCTTCTTGACACACTGCTCGCTTAACCCGGAAGCCAGCCGCACCTATGTGTCGGAGGAAACACAGTCCAGCTGGCGACCAAATTCAGCGTGCATGCACCCGGCCCGCCACAAGGAGTCTCTAGAGCGCGATGGGACAAGGACATCCCGGCCGGCTAAATCCTCCCCTAACCCGGACGACACTGGGCCAATTGTGTGCCGCCTCATGGGACTCCCAGTCGTGGCCAGCTGCGACACATCCTGGGATCAAACCCGGGTCTGTAGTGATGAATCTAGCATGGTGATGCAGTGCCTTAGATCACTGTGTCACTCGGGAGGCCGTGTTTATACATCTTTTAATGTTTAGGTTACATAATATAATACTAAAATATGCATTGAGGAGTCTAATAGAATATACAGACACGCTTTCAAATAATTTTTTAAAACTTTGGAATACCAAAATGGCTGTGTGGTGGCTTCAAAACAGTGCCCCCTGTATGTCATCTAGGGTTAATACATATCATTAATGGCAACTAAGGCTGGAAGGGAGGACTTGCAAGACTTCCACTAAAGTCTGATCAAGTGGGGCTTTATCAGGGTTAATTGCATTGAATTTCCCATTTAGCTGGTCAGCAACAAGTCACCTTGAATCTAACACAGGCAACCCCTTAAGTCAACCATTTATATAACGTTACTTTTATTTGTTTACTAGTGGCTGCATCAAACAATATCAAATTACTTTCACCTTAAGACTGCTTAGCTACTGTATTAGCCTCTCTGATAATCCAGGTGCAGGGAACACAATGTTACTGACCCAGTTTCCCCTGCTTTGTCCCCCTTCTCGCTGTGTCTTCAGGTTGATTTTTTTCCCTCAAGGTCCTCAGCAACCATGCCCTCCGACCTGGCCAAGAAGAAGGCGCAGAAGAAGAAGGAAGCCGCCAAATCCCGGCAGAAGGCCAAAAAACCAGGAGAGGACGGAGAGGGAGAGATACCAGAGCAAGGCCAGCAGAATGGAGCAGAAAGCAACGGTAATAGTTGTCTATCATAGAGGAACTAAAGCGCTCAAGTCTAAATCCTCTTCACAGCTACATTAGGTGCTCAGAGATGTGTTTTGTTTTCTTCTTGCACTAAAATGTAAATAGCTCTTGAGCGTCTGCTAAATTACTCTGTCATGTAAGTGGGTGTGTGGTTGGTACCTCATGTTAAATATGGGTTGACTGGTACACATATGTCTGTCAGTGGCAATGGATAAGCCCTTTTTTTTCATGTATAAAATGACAAACTAAACGTCTCACTGTGTCACAGGAGTGGATATGATGACTAAGGAGATGGACGAGTTTGAGCTGAAGAAAACAGAGGCGCGGGCTGTGACCGGCGTCCTGGCGTCGCACCCCAACAGCACGGACGTCCACGTCGCCAGCTTGTCGCTCACCTTCCACGGGCAAGAGCTGCTGCAGGACACCAGCCTGGAGCTCAACTCGGGCCGGCGCTATGGCCTCATTGGCCTCAACGGCACTGGTAAGGAGTTACTGCCGCCTGAGTTGTGTTCAATGGGCATAAAACGGAAGAACCCCCTCAAATTACATTTTGGGTAGAAACACAAATGTACTTTTTTTTCCCATTGCAAAACATTTTGCTACGGTGTGCTCTAATGAACATGACCCAGAGCCTTTGGGACACCTTTTTTGGCATGTAATCTTCAGCAGTGGGTACGCCCGTCTCAGTGGGTACGCTTTTCAACCGTCTCAGCCGTTTATTGGAACAATGGGGCGGCAGGGTAGCCTAATGGTTAGAGCGTTGGACTAGTAACCGAAAGGTTGCAAGTCCGAATCCCCGAGCTGACAAGGTACAAATCTGTCGTTCTGCCCCTGAACAACACAGTTAATTCACTGTTCCTAGGCCGTCATTGAAAATAAGAATTTGTTCTTAGCTGACTTGCCTAGTTAAATAAAGGTAAAAAAAAAAAATGTCCGCCTTATTTACGAATACAACATTTGATCTCCTACGGGGACTCTACTTTTTCCAGGTAAATCCATGTTGCTGTCAGCCATTGGCCACCGTGAGATACCTATCCCAGAGCATATTGACATCTACCACCTGACCCGTGAGATGGCGCCCAGCGACAAGACGGCCCTGCAATGTGTCATGGAGGTGGACGCGGAGAGGATCCATCTGGAGAAGGAGGCCGAGCGCCTGGCCTCCGAGGACTGTGAGTGTTTTGCATTCGTCCTTCGTCTACTTTGTCCTCGTCGGAAGACCATTGCTAAAAGTGTCTCAAATGGAGCAATTTAAGGTTGTTCCTATTTGGCTAAACATTTTGTACCTTGCTGTGGTGATAGTGATTGCCTTTTTATAATGGTGGATGGGTTGTGGTAATTTAGTATTTCCACGTTACCATGGGAACTGTGCTCACCGTGGCAGCTTCCCTTCCTAGGCGTGGTACACTACTTCCCATGTCCCGAACAGTCCTACAGAATGAGTTCCCTTCATGATGTAGCGTCGGGCAATGGGCACAAAGGCTTATTTGGTGGCATGACAGCCGTGATTACATTTCAACCCCCCAACCAGTTAAAATAAACCGTTGAGTAGAAGTTCCCTCCCTTCTGTCCACCACTCCAACTCATCTCCTTTCTCTTTTCCTTCTCTCTTTCTCTCTCTCCTTTTTCTCTCCCCTAAAGCTGAGTGTGAGAAGCTGATGGAGCTGTACGAGCGTCTGGAGGAGCTGGACGCAGACAAGGCCGAGGTACGGGCCTCCCAGATCCTCCACGGCCTGGGCTTTACCGCCGCCATGCAGCAGAAGAAGCTTAAGGATTTCAGCGGAGGCTGGAGGATGCGTGTCGCTCTGGCCAGGTAAAACCCACCCTGTACAATACAAACCTGCTGATCTAGGATCAGGAGTGCTGATCTAGGATCAGGTCTTCATTATCCACAGCTCTGGGTCTGTATTGATAAAACATCTCAGTGAAGGAGTGCTGATCTAGGATCAGGTCTTCATTATCCACAGCTCTGGGTCTGTATTGATAAAACATCTCTGTGAAGGAGTGCTGATCTAGGATCAGGTCTTCATTATCCATTATCCACAGCTCTGGGTCTGTACTGATAAAACATATCCGTGAAGGAGTGCTGATCTAGGATCTGTTATATAACCTTTGAATCATAACAGGTGGGGACCTGATCCTAGATCAGCACTCCTTCACTGAGATGTTTTATCAATACAGACCCAGAGCTGTGGATAATGAAGACCTGATCCTAGATCAGCATTCCTACTGTGAGAGACTTTATGAACGCAGGCCTTGAGCCCAGTCTTTTTCATAGACTCTCAAGCATCGCTACAGAAATTCCCTAAAATTCCCTTTTTTTGATGTCAGATCTTCATGAAAGGTGTAGGTGCCAATGCCACTAGGGTTCTGAAAGACCTAGCGCTATAGGGATATATATTTTAATGCTGTGTAGGCGTTTGCCTCAGAACTGTTTGGGAAGTGATGTAAAGAAAGGCCGAATGATAGCGCCGCCGCCAAGCAGTATGTTCACAGTGCGGCGGCGCAGTGACAAAAATGGACCGAAGCGTTTATCTGATCCCTACAGTTCTGGGCACTTTACTCTTTGTGTTCCGTTTCACTTTGCCCAGATGCCTTTTAGTCATTAAAAACAATTTATAGATTTAAAGATGTAAAAAATAAATAAATCTAAATCACACATCAATAAGAATCTAAGAGTGAATGGGTGTTTTTCATTTGCAAATGCCCTGTTTTTTTATGTTATGTTTTGGGTCATTTCCCCCCCCAAAAAGTAATGTTTTGTTTGTGTTCCCCGACTCCAGAGCCCTGTTCTTGAAGCCCTTCATGTTGCTGCTGGATGAGCCCACCAACCACTTGGACCTGGATGCCTGTGTGTGGCTGGAGGAAGAGCTTAGCCAGTAAGGCCCATTACCTGTGTGTGTAAGATGTAGGACATTACTTTTCTAGACAGATTTTTGCAGTTTTTTATCATTAATTTTATTAACTCGAAAAGCCGCCGTTGATTGGTTGAGGCAGCTTTCTGCTATGACCTACTGTGGTTTTATTGATCGACAACTCCAGAGGTAAACTAGGAAGTCGTGTAAATGTGTTTCCGCCTTTAAGATATTACTGCTGCTGTGACATGATGTAAACAAAAGGCCGAATTATAGTGTGCCTGCCTGGCAGTATGTTGTCAGTGCGGGGGCGCGTTGACAAAAACTAGACCGAAGCGTTTATCTGATCCCAGCAGTATGCCAGTGTAGAGGGTTGACAAAAACTAGACCGAAGAGATGTTTTAGACATTACTCGTGGAGTTTACTAATCTGTGCTAACCACTAGCTATATACTTACTTTGACTATAATCCTTTACATTTGGATGGAGAATCCCCATGTTTGGTGTAACTCAAGATTAGCTATGTCTGTATTTTGAAGTGTCCAAACCAATTCTCTCTCCAATTCAACAGATTTAAACGTATTTTGGTCCTGATTTCCCATTCGCAAGACTTCCTTAACGGCGTGTGCACCAACATCATGCACTTACACGAGCGCAAGCTGAAATACTACACGGTAAGAGCAACTACACTCTGCAACTAAGCCAACATGGACCAATGAGATGTTTTGTCTGGTTTAGAATAATGCTCCAAGTCAGAGCAGTTGCATTTCCTGTCTTCAGTTGATAAATAAAACACCAGTTTATCATACTTACCAGGGCCTAAAATTAACACCTGCCAAACATGGGTAGAACTTGGCATTGGCGGGTAAGTATGCCTAATTCACCATCCATGTGAATTACAGGGATGTAAAACAAATTTGTGCACAAATTGTGAGAGACTTTTTTTTTTTGTGCGTATGGAACATTCCAGGGGTTTTATTTCAGCTCATGAAACATGGGACCAACACTTCTTGTGTTTTATATTTTTGTTCAGTGTAAAGTTTAAATCAAACATATACCACATCACTTATTATTTGTAATACATTTGTTTTTTATAAACATTACTACGCATGCTCATGTTGTGTAATTATTGCAAAAAATATTTTGTTTGGTTAAAAAAAAATCTGTGGCTGGTAGAAATGATATCTGCCTACCACCATGATTGGTATACAAAAAAGTTAGTTTTACACCCTGATACTTTCTCAGACTTCAACTATCTAGTCATTTTATATTGTATTTGCCCTTGGTGAGTTACTCTGGATAAAAGTTAGTATATTCAAGTCATAAGAACAAAGGAAAATGACTCCGGTGTGCGAGTACATCCCATTTCAAGTGTAAAATGGTACTCGTGTAAAAACAAAGGTTTAATTCCTGGTAGGGCAGGGATGGGCAACTTTGATTGGGGGGAGGCACAAAAAATGGTGATGAGCTGCAGTTGTGCTTGGGTCTGTGTACCAACATCCATCCTCCCCTTGACATGGGCTAATTTAATTGAGTGACTATCGGTGACTGACACAACAAGACAAACTACTGATGGACAACCAAATTTCGACAAAATTGTACCTTGTGTATTCTACTCTTGATCCGAGAGCCTTCAAATGGGGACACCAGTTGCCTATCCCTGTGGTAGGGTAACTGTTTGTTTACATCCTGATAGGGCAACTGTTTTACTTCCTGGTAGGGAAACTATGTTTGTTTACTTCCTGGTAGGGCAACTACGATCAGTACATAAAGACCAGGGAGGAGCTGGAAGAGAACCAGATGAAGAGATTCAACTGGGAGCAGGACCAGATCAAACACATGAAGGTATCTAAGATTCCCTTTCTCTAAACACGCTTCCTCATTCACTAGTGGTTTGGCCATTTATTTATGTGAAATTCGGGCTGACGCCAGTATTATGTGAAGGATCAAGCATAGTGGTGGGTTATTTTGGAACCACCTAGGGTGTGGTCGTTTCATACAAACTGTTTTAAGTTGAATAAACTCATGTGACACACAATGACTTGGGAGTGAAGGGCTTCACCAAACAGATATTTATTTTGTAAACCTCCTTTTCTCTCCTTACCACCCCACCAGAACTACATAGCCCGGTTTGGGCACGGCTCAGCCAAGCTGGCTCGCCAAGCACAGAGTAAAGAGAAAACCCTGCAGAAGATGGTGGCCTCTGGCCTGACTGAGAGCGTTTCCAATGACAAAGTAAGTTTGTTTAGTGACTGACTCGGTGGACAAAGGTGACAGGGCTTCCCATATAGGGTTTGAACAGGTACTTTTTTTTGGTGTGTAATTAGTTTTGACTACAGCCCAGGGCAAGTCACATGGTCAGAATTATCTGGACTGTAGTAAGTGGATATTACTGCAGGTAACTCTTTTATTTTAGAAAATTCTGAGCATAGTTATGGTCTATTGTGATGCAATGAAGTGTACAGTAGATGCCACAGAGTGAGTTAGTTCCAGGATAATAGATTTGTTTTTTATAGAAACCAAAATCTCATAGCTCCATTCAGGGTGGTAGGTCACAAGGCAGGGATCATCCTCAGATCTGAAGACAGTAAGGTATATCCTAAACTCCTCCCTGAAGACAGTAAGCTCATTCTTCTCTTCTCCTTTAGACCCTGTCATTTTGTTTTCCTCCCTGTGGGAAGATTCCCCCTCCGGTCATCATGGTACAGAATGTCAGCTTCAAGTACTCTGATGACCAGGTAGGTGATTGTCCAACCTCTCACTTCTGACTGAATGTTTTTATTTAATCTATTTGTTTTATTTATGAGTAGAGAAATTCCAGCTCCAAACTACTCAATCACATTTTTTTGCGATATTGTTAGTGTGAATTTCTTATTTTTTTCTCCCCTTGTTTGACATTTCAGCCCCATATATACAAGAACCTTGAGTTCGGCATAGACCTCGACACCAGAGTGGCCCTTGTGGGGCCCAATGGGGCCGGGAAATCCACCTTGCTCAAACTTCTCACTGGAGAGGTGAGTCTTGACATTGTTATATGGTCATTTAGCTACCTAATTGTTCTGCTATTCGGCCATGCCATGAGGCATTAATGGTACCATTTTTTTACTGATAAGTGAGGGGCCAATGAGTAGAAACCATGTACGTTGTCAATTTTTTTTCCTTTCCATTTCCTATTCAATTGTCTTTTCTAGTTAAATGTATGTTTATTTTATTCAACTTCTCAAAAGTATACATGTTTCTGATCAGACATCCCATCCGTCTCCTCTCTCTCCACCCCGACTCACGTCTCGTCATTCTTTGTCCTCAGCTCCTCCCTACTGACGGTATGATTCGCAAGAACTCCCATGTCAAGATTGGCAGATATCACCAGGTACCGTACCATTTAAAATGCACTAATAGCCTAAACTGTCTTGACAATTGTCCGTAATGGACAAACATTTTTTTTTTTGTGTGCTCCTACAATGGCAAAAAATTGGAGTAGACTGCAAATTTTGAGATGACGGGATGGTCAGTGGCATCTTTAGTTTTATTTAATTACTTGAAGTTAAAGTCATCCTCCAGTAATATTATTATTATTATTATTATTATTATTATTCTTATTTAAAAAATAATTTTAATTTATGGTTGTAAACGAAGTCCCAACTATAAAAAGTGATGTACACATTAAGTTCTAGAGTCTGTCTGCGTCCCTGCGGAAATCTAATTAAGCGTTAAAATAAATCCATTTATTTGTCAGTTTAGGCTAGATATGTTTTTAATTTTAATTTTTACATTGATGTCTCAATCCACTGCATCCATTTGCAACTCTACACGATTCACATGGATGAACCTACTCCTTATTTCCCCTCTATAGCATCTTACTGAGCAGCTGGAACTCGACCTCTCGCCCCTGGACTACATGATGAAGTGTTACCCAGAGATCAAGGAGAGGGAGGAGATGAGGAAGATCATTGGCCGTTATGGGCTGACGGGCAAACAGCAGGTCAGTTTGATCATTAGTGATCCTAAAACATTGTCATGTAGCAGGGTTTGATTGAGACCGTCTGGCATGCCACGGGAGTGGGGTTTGTACTTTTGAGACGGTTCCATTTGCACCATTCAAGCTCCAAGGGCAGCTTATGTATTTGGAGAGAAAAAAACATTTCTATTTGAGCCCAGGTTTGCAGGGTTGTAGGTAATTTTAAATTAAACCGAAGTCGGAAATGTAATTAAAACCATAGATGAATTGGGGGGGGGGGGGGGGGGGGGGGCTGCTGCTGTCTTAAGACTATTTACATTTTAGTCATTTAGCAGACTCTTGTACAGAGTGACTTATGGGAGCAATTAGTGTGAAGTGCCTTGCTCAAGGTCACATCGGCAGATCTTTCACCTAGTCTGCTCAAAGATTGGAACCAACGCTCTTAACCACTAGGCTACCTGCCGCCCTGATTTATTGACATTGGTGCAATTTTCTGCATTTTACCAGGTGAACCCCATCAGGAACCTGTCTGATGGGCAGAAGTGCCGGGTGTGCTTCGCCTGGCTGGCTGGTCAGAATGCCCACATGCTCTTCCTGGATGAGCCCACCAATCACTTGGACATCGAGACCATTGACGCCCTGGCTGACGCCATCAACGAGTACGAGGGCGGCATGATGTTGGTTAGCCACGACTTCAGGCTCATCCAGCAGGTTTGGATAAAAAGACTAGAACAAATGTTTTTAAATACATTGTTGGACAACTGCCACACTGTCTGAATATACTCCATCATGCCATTGGCATATTGGTGCTGCATTGTTGCACTCCACTAATATACAGTAGCAGAGTCAACATATTTTGAATGAGTTTATTATAAATAGTCCTAGTTTATATATATACTTATGAAAAATCTTTGTTGGAAGAACTGGGATTGATGCACATTTGTCCCTTTTCAACTCCGTTTCTCCTTTTTTGCTCCCTAGGTGGCCCAGGAGATCTGGGTTTGTGAAAAGCAGACCATCACCAAATGGAACCGGGACATCTTGGCTTACAAACACCATCTGAAAAAGAAGATTGACAAAAATTCGCATGGTGTATAAAAAATATATATATATTATTTAACAAAAAAAAAAAAACTCCCCAGATTCAAGACTGTGGACTCCCAATTTCCCATTTCATCTTCACTTGACTATTTATCTCAAGAAGCATGTTGTTCCATTTCTTGATGCCCATTTCCTTCCTGCTTAAAGCCTCTTTACAGACTGCTGGAAGGTTGTGGTGCGTCCTAGTTGCCTTCCATTGCTTACCCCTTCAACAGGCATACATACAGTATCTTAATTTCTCTGAATTAAAAAGTATTATAAAAAATATATCCATTTAATGTAGTGGAGAACATGTGCACTTTGTTTTTAATTCACGGTTCATGACCTTTCCTCAGATCTAGGTAGGATATAAACTGCCTGCAGGGTTGGGTAGGTAAAAATGTAATACGTTACTAGTTACCTGTTTAAAATTGTCATCAGTAACGTAACTTTTGGATTACCCAAACTCTGTAATCTGATTTACTTTTGACAACTTTCCCCTTTAGGAGGCATTAAAGACAAACATGAAGCGCATTTGTCATCGGCGGTCTGACTTGTGAGACTCGCTCAGGTGGAACAAATTTAAACTTGCCCCCCACCCCCCAATGCTGAATTGTCATTGAGAAAGGTGTCATAATGTTTTTTTTGTGATCATACTTTTATCTAAAAAGTAATCTAGTTCAAGTGTGTAATCTGATTACAATATTTTTGCTGGGAACGTAACTGATTAGTTTTTAGTAATCAGATTACATGTAATCAGTTACTTGCCGCCGGTTTTTAGTTTCCTTTCACTTTTTTTTAAAAAGAGCTTTATTATATTGTCATTATTTAACACTGTACCTGCAATAATGGGAATGTCTGAAATAAAGGAGCAAAATAACTGGCGTGGTCTGTTTTTAGTAACATGACAATGATTAACTTTGATTTCATCAGTAAGTTGACAGTGCTTTAGCATAAATTGTGCTTTTTTTTTTTTTTTTCAGTGTTTTTAACCTTTTGAAATTGGTATAGATATTTCAAATTGATTGGCGTTAGAGCCCACATACTATGTTTGGTTAGGTCTTAGCAGGGCTAGGCCATGTCAACGTCTGCCTCGCATCCTCCCTTAATTAAGACATTTGCTTGAAAAATGAGCAAAGCAGCAATCTAATTTTCCCTATTGAGATGCCATGGCAACAGCAGCCAGTATACACTTCCTCAAAATAGTTAACTAGGATAAATAAATAATCTGAAATTGACATTTTTGCCAAATAGGTCTGTCATGCAATTTTACATCTAAGATGTTTGGTACAGTATTTGTCAAGTGAAATAAACTAGTTTCTTGTTGAATGAAACACTTAATTGAAGAATCCTGTCTACTTGCCACTCCTATTAGTAGTACTGTTGACCTTCACACATTTAGGGCTAGAGGGATCTATCTTTTGTCAAATATGGGCAGAGATTTCCTCAGTTATGATTCCAATGTACAGCCATTGTGTACGTTGCCTGTGTCAATTGCATTCTGGGGAAAAGTTAAGCACTCCCAAGTAGTGAATGGGAATCCATATGGGCACAACAAATTAATTTTGTGAACTACATATTTTGTGATCTTTTACTTTGTTCTCTGTAAACTTGTTTTTAACTTTCAATTAAGACCTAAGCTGTGTTCGAATACTCATACTAACCGTACTATTTGATGTAAATTGAGTATGTAGTATGCCTATTGACTATTCAAATTAAGTAACTTATTTGAAAAGTCATGACTATTACATTGCTCAACATTTGTCATATATGCAATTTTTATTTATTTAACCTTTATTTAACTAGGCAAGTCAGTAACAAATTCTTATTTTCAATGACAGCCTAGGAACAGTGGGTTAACTGCCTGTTCAGGGGCAGAACGACAGATTTGTACCTTGTCAGCTCGGGGGTTTAAACTTGCAACCTGAATTTGTATCTGCTCTTGTTGGACTTCGGCTGCATATTTTCTGCCATTTTCTTCCAATCTTAATGTTGTGAAACCACGCCCATTTTCTAAAGAATTGAATTATGGGCCCTAAAACCATGGAAATAGTGTCCACTGCTTGTATACTTCGTATTTTGGCAAATGTTGTACGACATCCGGGAACTTTTGGCATACTAACAGTATGGACCAATAAGCATACTACATACTCAATTTGTCACAAATAGTGCAGTTTAGTATGAGTATTCAAACACAGCTTAGGTCTTAATTGAAAGGCAAAAACAAAACCCCACAGAAGCTAGGGTAGGCCCTACGTGGAATGAGTTTGACGCCTATGGCCAATCAGGGGTGTCAAACTCAATCCATGGAGGGCCAAGGGGCTGCGGGTTTTTGTTTGTTCCCTTTCCAATTAAGACCTAGACAACCAGGTGAAGGGAGTACGTTACTAATTACAGTGGTGGGAAAAGTACCCTATTGTCATACTTGAGTAAAAGTAAAGATACCTTTTAATATAGGAAATGACTCAAATGAAAGTCACCCAGTAAAATACTACTTGAGTAAAAGTCAAAGTATTTGGTTTAAAATATACTTATTTATCAAAAGTAAATCCAAAATGCAAAAATGTACTTGATAAGTATCAAAAGTAAAAATATAAATCATTTCAAATTCTTTATATTAAGATAACCATATGCCTCAATTGTTCATGTTTCTTTAATGGACACACTCCAACACTCAGACTTCATTCAGAAACAAAGCATTTGTGTTTAGTGGGTCCGCCAGGTCAGAGGCAGGAGCGATGACCAGGGATGTTCTCTTGATAAGTGTCTGAATTGGACCATTTCTGTCCTGCTTTCATTCAAAATGTAACAAGTACTATTGGGTGTCAGGGAAATGTATAGCACAATAGTTTTTTTTTTTTTTTTTGAAATGTAGTGAAGTGAATGTAAAAGCTGTCAAAATATAAATAGTAAAATACAGATACCCCAAAAAAACGACTTAAGTAAAAATACTTTAAAGTACTATTTAAGTACTTTACACCACTGACTAAATAGTGACATTAATTCATCACGTACGCTACGTGGAATGAGTTTGATACTTGTGCCATCATAGGCTTTCCCTAACCAACGAACCATGTCGGAATTGGTGCCTACAAAAAGACATTACTATCGCTCGCTATTTGAAAACGGGATTCCCATCTCCTTTCTCTATCTCTGGTGTAGGGGCTTTTATTTTGAAGGCAGAAACCGGAAAATACTTTTATGTGTTTTCTATTAACGTCCTTGCTACTTGGCATCCTTGGGACGTCCCAACCCCGACGTTACCCCATTGGAGTTGACATTTAACATGGTTACGGTAGGGGATTAATGCCGCGTTCGGAACAACTGGGAACTCGGAAAAAATACGAGGTCAAAACATGACGTCAGATATCTTCACGTCCGAAAGGAAGAGCTCTAGAAAAAAAAACTCTAAAAAGAGGCCCGAGTTCTTAAATTGGATAACCGTTCAAAACAATTATTCCAGTCGCTGCTGATATACTGTGTGTGTATATATATATATCTTAGTGGGACAAAAAAAACAACTGTGGGATGCATGCCAGCAAAGCCACTACAAATCACATCACTAAACCAGTTGGGACAGCTTTATATACGCCCTAACGGTTTGTGGGTACCGTTAGTCACCATTAAGTAGGATAATTAATGTATTGTTTAGTGTTGTGTAGTGGCTTTGCTGGCATGCATCCCACTTTTTTTTTTTTATCCACCAAGATTTACATGCTAAAATCGCCAGTGCACTAAACAATACATTAATTGCACTATAATGGTGACAAACGGTGCCCACAAACTGTTAAGGCCTACATAAAGCTGTCCCAACAGCAGTCCCAACATTACCCATTGCTACACCTGGCTATCAGTGGAGCCTTGTCTGGCAGCAAAACAGTTCATTCAGCCTCATTTACTGCTTTAAAAAAACAAAACATGGCTGACTTGCATAAACATATGTGGTTTCCTAATGACAATTGAGATTTAAAAACTATGGCATAAGGGGACAACAAGTGGATAAGAGGCAATCTGAAATTTTTCGCGTTCAAATTGTCTACAGACAGGTCGATAGACAAAGATTTCCAAACTATGGAACAAGGGAGCAACAATGCAGACAAGAGACAATTTGCAATTTCGAATAAGACATTAATGAGGGAGCTAGGACGGACGTAGACAATATAACTATGTGTTCAGCACTTTTGAAATGTACAGCGACATAATTCAGAATATGGGCCGTTCTTACAATATTCTCCCTGTACACAAAGTCAGAATCATAGGATAAATAAAGGGGGCATATAAGCAGACAATGAAAGCTCTTACAATATTCAATTATTATATTTTTCTAAAACAGGTTAAAGGCTTCATGTGCACCACTAAGTCAGAACAGTAGGGGAAATTAAGAGGTGTAAATAGACCAAAGTATTATGGTGAGGCACATTGGCTACTAACATCTTACTACACAACATACACTTAGTTTTACTTTCTTAGCTACAGTATACATATCTCCCTGGCATATTACATAAGTTATGCAGCAGCATGTAATACATTTTTGGACTCACCTTCTTGTGCTGTGCTCACTTGAACAGGAAGGTGGCACGGTGGTCCTTCGTGGGCAAATTTTGTCACAAGTCTGGCATTCTCTGGAATTATGGTGCTTTCAAAACAACTGGGAACTCGGACAAAAACAAGGTTGAATCACGATGGCGTCATTGATCTTCAGGTCATGGCTCTAGAAAGAGGCCAGATTTAAAATTCAGAGTTGGATGACCGTTCAAAACGTATTTTCCCAGTCGGAGCTCATTTATTCCCGACTTCCCAAGTTGTCTTGAACTCACCAAAGTCAAGTTTTCACAGTTCTGAGTTAACAGTTTTTTTGAGCACACCACAAATCATGCTTCATTGACAGCATGGCCAATGTTGAATGTTTTTCCTTTTAAACTTGGAAAAGAGCCCCTTAATCCCAGATTTGGGACCACACAGCCACTCCACTGAATAGCAGGCTAGTGATTGCTGTGCAATTGTTGCAGTTAGCCACTGTCACCAATTACTTCCAAACCACTTATTGTTGTATTTGCAATTTCCAACTTGTTGTGTAATGTTTATGTCCAATGGCCGATGAGCACTGATACGTTTTATCTATAATTTCTCTTCATTATTTCTCTTCACATGACAAGGATTAAAAAGGATTTGCCAGTATATTGTCAACTTGATTCATGATGATGACTACTAGCTAAGATTTTGAAAGTATGATGTTGACATGATCAGTCCAATCAAAGCTTCTGTACATATCACATGATTTGACTTAATTTTATCTGTGGCCAATAACCTCGATCCTTCTTGGATGGGCACATCTAATGGAACTCTATGGCAGCACCCAAGGGGACAGAATTTTCTAGCTCTACCCTTAAGACTTGGCGGTGACGTAGTGTCCCCATGAGTGACAGAACACTGTGCCAATCACGGCGCAACGTTCCAAATTGTATGCTGGTTTGCCCCACAGAAAGCACTTAGCTAGGCTGAAACAACTGCATTTTGGAACTGCCTTACTCAAGAAAACAAAAAAAGAGACCATGTTTGTATGCAGCTTTATTAACTCAATGATATATTTTTTTACATGGTTTATAAACTGATATGTGACACGTATTAATGCCAAAATATCATGCTGCCCTGAATGACGGGTAGCCACTGGTAATGCCAATAAACCCATCCTTTTAAAAACAAATCTAGTAAAGCCAGGCAACTACAATCAACTTTCTAAACAATATTTTGGTTCGTTTCCATCTTGTTAGCTAGCTAGCGGCCTAGCCTGTTCAAATAATGACCAGAGCATAACTGACAACTTCTTAATTAACTTTATATTATAAAAAAAAATTATTATAGAAAATAAACTCACAACAAGATAATTGAGAACTACTCCTGAATGGGAAAATCGATTTGAATGGTCATCCAACTCGTAATTCCAATTTGGGAACTCGGGCCTCTCTGTAGAGTTCAAACCTGAAGATCACGGACGTCATGATTTGACCTCTTATTTGTATTTCTTTTTTCCAAAGCTCCCATTTGTCTTGAATGCAATAATTTTAACCAGTAACCACGACAACGGACGCAGCGACAGGGTCAAAGTTGAATTATTATTATTATTATTTCAATCTGTCTGTTTCCCAGGGAAACCGACAGGTCTATAGATATTCTACCGGAGTATAAATTAAAATGTAGTTTTGATCAGCGACACTTGTCCCTTACGAATTGTCTACAGATATGTCGATAGACAAAGTCTAAACCGGCCTTTATGGTTTAGGGACGTCTCAAGGATCCCGCATTGCATTAAGCTTTCTATGCCCGTTATTATTTGGGTCATTGATCGATTGGCAACTGTGTATAACAGGTAAAAATCATTGTTTCATTGGCATTTAACTAGTGTACACGACAACTTGAAATTATTGGATATCCGCAGTCCAGCAATAACATGTTAAAATAACAGACATAATGTTACCTGGCTAATAGTACAAAAGTGAATGGGATACTCGTTAGCTAGCAAGCTTACAGCTAGCTACAGTAACTGGCTAGCTAATTTAGCTGTTCCTTCTCGTTTTTAGCAACGATGGCAAATAGTGTCAATTGTAACATTACAGATTATGCGTTTTAATGCATTTTTTTTGTAATGCTAGCTAATATGTTAGACTTCTATAGACACTCGGCTAATAGCTTGCTAGCTAGCGTTGAGTTAGCCACCTGTTGTGTTGTTACGCGCAGAATCAATATTTTCACCTTGTGAGAGCTAGTAAACACTAACGTTAGTAGCTAGCTAACTAGCCAACACATTTTCTCTAAGAACAGCTACCTCTCATGCCATGGTCTCTCATGCAGGATTTTGTACCAGCCCCAGTCTAACATACCCGACTAATCAACTTCTCCTCGATGTTGAATTAAGTGTGTTTATGCAGGGCTGGACCAAAAGCCTGCAGATGCCGCAGTTCTCTGAGAGGAGGATTGGCACCCCTGCCCTAAGTTAACCCCTTCAATGTTTACAGTTCTGAACAGACAGCCAGGAGACGTGTAGCCTTCTAATGGCTATGGAGAGTTTGGTTTCTGACACACTGCTCAGGTCTATCCGGTTCCTTCAGATTTGCAAACGTCGAAAGAGTGGAGTTGAGGGGATAGAAGTTAAAGATTGTTTAAGTCTCAACGTCCTTTGTCATCCTCAGCTTTTTCCCCACACAGACTGCCTCACCTCACCCATGAGTCTACCGGCCGCCCCGCCCAGTTACGCTGAAGCCATGGCAGGGGACAAGGAGCAGACGTACGGTGGAGTGATGGTGGCAATGCCCCCCTACAGTGACAACCTGCCCCCCATGCCCCCTCCACCGGTGCCCATCCACACCAGCTGGGCCTACGTGCACCCCAGTCCCAGTGAGTCAAGGGGAAACATGGTCTACCTCCTTATCTTATAGAAATGGAATTGCTATGTCCAAACTAACCACCCCTTTTTTTTAATGCTGTTTTATAATGTTCTTCCTAATCTCCCTGACCTAGATAGTCTGTGTGCATGCATTGATATGTAGGCTACGTGTGCCTTTATTTTTTTAAAATGTAGTTCTGTCCTTGAGCTGTTCTTGTCTATTGATGTTCTGTATTATGTAATGGTTAATGTTTTGTGTTGGGACCCCAGGAAGAGTATCTGCTGCTTTTGCAACAGCTAATGGGGATCCTAAAAAAATACCTAATCTTGTTTTATAACATTCTCCCTAATCCCGTTTTATAACGTTCTCCCTAATCCTGTTTTATGGACACAGAGTTTAGCCTTGCTTGTTCATCATAACTGTCTTGTTGTGGTCATTGCGTGACCGCTGTTATTCCCAAGAGTATTGTCCTTTCACCCCCCCCCCCCCCCCCCCCACCCTCTGGGCCCAATTGAATCGCTGCAAAATGATCACGTTAAAAGAGACCAGGTCACTATCTTCAAGTACTTCATTGTACAATGTCCAGAAAATTTATTTTTAGTCTATACATGTAAAAACGAGTGTGGATTTGCAATACATTCTCCAGATCTGTTGCATCCCAACCTTTTTGTTGTTGCAATAAGTTCTGAGTTGAGTTTTTAATTCGACGGTCTGTTCTGAAATGAGATGAGCGCCACTTTATTTTGCCCAGTTTTAAACTTATTTTCTAATTCTCTTTTTCTGCCTCTGTTAGGCCCGGGCTACACCAACCCCTACGCTTCTGACATGTCCTCTCCCTTCTCTGACCCCAGCACCAGCGACAGCTTGGATGGAAGCAACTGGGAGGACAAGAACATCCGACGTATGTTCATTCGCAAAGTGAGAGGCTCTAGTGTCCCTTTTATATATATATATTTTTTTTTCCAACATGTTTTTATTGACAAAGGCTCACCACCATACCACGTTCAAGAGGTGTTGATGAGGTTTTGGTTCTGTTCATGTAAAAAATTCTCTGCTGTATGCTATTAATGGTTATTTGTATAATTTACAGGTGTTTCTGATACAAGACAATGATCAGAGAAATAAGCCATTCGTGGAATAGCCAAGCACTTTGGATCGATCTGCCATCAATTTCTAATGAGTTCTCTGGACAACTTTTGTCTCCCAAACCTCTCTGCGTTGCTTTCCTATATTTGCACCTAGTGCTTACCCATGAAAGGATTAATTAATTAAAGGTTTATACAAATATGTCCATTCAATAGAAAATTACGTCAGAAAAACAGTAGTCAGGGCCTCCCGGGTGGCGCAGTGGTTAAGGGCGCTGTGCCACCAGAGACTCTGGGTTCGCGCCCAGGCTCTGTCGTAACCGGCCGCGACCGGAAGGTCCATGGGGCAACGCACAATTGGCCTAGCGTCATCCGGGTTAGGGAGGGATTGGCCGGTAGGGATATCCTTGTCTCATCGCGCACCAGCGACTTCTGTGGCGGGCCAGGCGCAGTACGCGCTAACCAAAGGTTGCCAGGTGCACAGTGTTTCCTCCGACACATTGGTGCGGCTGGCTTCCGGGTTGGATGTGCGCTGTGTTAAGAAGCAGTGCGGCTTGGTTGTGTATCGGAGGACGCATGACTTTCAACCTTCGTCTCTCCCGAGCCCGTACGGGAGTTGTAGCGATGAGACAAGATAGTAGCTACTAAAACAATTGGATACCACGAAATTGGGGAGAAAAAGGGCTAAAAACAAAAAAAATATAAGTAAAAAAAAATGTAAATACAGTAGTCCAAACAAAACTAAATGGGGATTAAATACACTGGTCAAAAAAATAAAGGGAACACTAAAATAACACATCCTAGATCTGAATGAATGAAATATTCTTATTAACTACTTTTTTCTTTACATAGTTGAATGTGCTGACAACAAAATCACACAAAAATGATCATGAAATCAAATTTATCAACCCATGGAGGTCTGGATTTGGAGTCACACTCAAAATTAAAGTGGAAAACCACACTACAGGCTGATCCAACTTTGATGTAATGTCCTTAAAACAAGTCAAAATGAGGCTCAGTAGTGTCTGTATGACCTCCCTACAACGCCTGGGCATGCTCCTGATGAGGTGGCGGATGGTCTCCTGAGGGATCTCCTCCCAGACCTGGACTAAAGCATCCGCCAACTCCTGGACAGTCTGGTGCAACGTGGCATTGGTGGATGGAGCGAGACATGATGTCCCAGATGTGCTCAATTGGATTCAGGTCTGGGGAACGGGCGGGCCAGTCCATAGCATCAATGCCTTCCTCTTGCAGGAACTGCTGACACACTCCAGCCACATGAGGTCTAGCATTGTCTTGCATTAGGAGGAACCCAGGGCTAACCGCACCAGCATATGGTCTCACAAGGGGTCTGAGGATCTCATCTCGGTACCTAATGGCAGTCAGGCTACCTCTGGCGAGCACATGGAGGGCTGTGCGGCCCCCCAAAGAAATGCCACACCACACCATGACTGACCGACTGCCAAACCGGTCATGCTGGAGGATGTTGCAGGCAGCAGAACGTTCTCCACGGCGTCTCCAGACTCTGTCACGTCTGTCACGTGCTCAGTGTGAACCTGCTTTCATCTGTGAAGAGCACAGGGCGCCAGTGGTGAATTTGCCAATCTTGGTGTTCTCTGGCAAATGCCAAACATCCTGCACAGTGTTGAGCTGTAAGCACAACCCCCACCTGTGGACGTCGGGCCCTCATACCACCCTCATGGAGTCTGTTTCTGACCGTTTGAGCAGACACATGCACATTTGTGGCCTGCTGGAGGTCATTTTGCAGGGCTCTGGCCGTGCTCCTCCTTGCACAAAAGTGGAGGTAGCGGTCCTGCTGCTGGGTTGTTGCCCTCCTACGGCCTCCTCCACGTCTCCTGATGTACTGGCCTGTCTCCTGGTAGCGCCTCCATGCTCTGGACACTATGCTGACAGACACAGCAAACCTTCTTGCCACAGCTCGCATTGATGTGCCATCCTGGATGAGCTGCACTACCTGAGCCACTTGTGTGGGTTGTAGACTCCGTCTCATGCTACCACTAGAGTGAAAGCACCACCAGCATTCAAAAGTGACCAAAACATCAGCCAGGAAGCATAGGAACTGAGAAGTGGTCTGTGGTTACCACCAACTGACTGGCTTTCTTGGTGTCTATAGTATTCTTTCTGGTATGCAATCTGGTTTCTGCTCAGGTTATGGATGTGTCACTGCAACCTTAAAGGTCCTCAATGATGTCACCATTGTCCTGGATTCTAAGCAATATTGTGCCTCTATTTTTCTTGACTTGGCCAAAGCTTTTGATACGTTAGACCATTCCATTCTTGTGGGCCGGCTAAGGAGTATTGATGTTTCTGAGGGGTCTTTGGCCTGGTTTGCTAACTACCTCTGTCAAAGAGTGTAGTGTATAAAGTCAGAAAATCTGCTGTTTCAGCCACTGCCTGTCACCAAGTGAGTACCCCAAGGCTCAATCCTAGGCCCCACTCTCTTCTCAATTTACATCAACAACATAGCTCAGGCAGTAGGAAGCTCTCTCATCCATTTATATGCAGAAGACACAGCCTTATACTCAGCTGGCCCCTCCCTGGATTTTGTGTTAAGTGCTCTGCAACAAAGCTTTCTTAGTGTCCAACAAGCTTTCTCTACCCTTGACCTTTGTTTTGGAGGTGTTCAGAACAAGGTTATGTGGTTTGGTAAGAAGAATGCCCCTCTTCCCACAGGTGTTATTACTACCTCTGAGGGTTTAGAGCCTCATAAAAGTACTTGGGAGTATGGCTAGACGGTGCACTGTATTTTTCTCAGCACATATCAAAGCTGCAGGATAAAGTTACATCTAGACTTGGTTTCCTCTATCGTATTCGCTCCTTTCACCCCAGCTGCCAAACTAACCCTGATTCAGATGACCATCCTACCAATGCTATATTACAGAGTGGTAATTTATAGATCAGCAGGTAAGGGTGCTCTCGAGCGGCTAAATGTTCTTTAACATTCGGCCATCAAATTAGCCAACAATGCTCCTTATAGGACACATCACTGCACTCTATACTCCTCTGTAAACTGGTAATCTCTGTATACCCATCACAAGACCCACTGGTTGATGCTTATTTATAAAACCCTCTTAGGCCTCACTCCCCCCTATCTGAGATATCTACTACAACACCCGTTCTGCCAGTCACATTCTGTTAAAGGTCCCCAAAGCGCACACATCCCTGGGTCGCTCGTCTTTTCAGTTCGCTGCAGTTAGCGACTGGAACGAGCTGCAACAAACACTCAATCTGGACAGTTTTTATCTCAATCTCTTCATTCAAAGACTCAATCATGGACACTCTTACTGACAGTTGTGGCTGCTTTGTATGATGTATTGTTGTCTCTAACTTCTTGACCTTTGTGCTGCTGACTTTGCCCAATAATGTTTGTACCATGTTTTTGTGCTACTAACATGTTGTGTTGCTACCATGTTGTTGTCACGTTGTGTTGCTACCATACCGTGTTGTCATGTTTTGCTGCCTTGTTATGTTGTTGTCTTAGGTGCTCTTTATGTAGTGTTGTGTCTCTCGTTGTGATGTGTGTTTTGTCCTATATTTATATTGTATTTCATTAAAAAAAAAAGTTTTAATCCCAGGCCTGCATCCCCGCAGGAGGCCTTTTGGTAGGCCGTCATTGTAAATAAGAATTTGTTCTTAACTGACTTGCCTTGTTTAAATAAAATAAAAAAAATAACATTTTGATATGGAATAACCCATTTAGTCTTTCATTAACTCTGATCCTCTCAACCGTCCTCTTCTGACACTGTCCTATCGTTTTTTGTAACGCTCTTTACATCACTGTCAAAAGACTACCGTCAGAACGTGAAATCATGTGCCCACAGTGAGTGGTATTTCATCAGTACAGCACTAGACGTAACCATAGAAACGTAGATCAATCTTATCTGGTAGATAGTATAGTGTGAAACAATCTTCTATCGTGCCGACCTGAACTAAACTGCGCTGTCACTTTTACATGATTTTCTTCGGCAACTATGTTGGATGGTTACCAGGCCAGTTCAGTGCAGCTTGGTTTGGCTCGGCTCGATTCGCCTCAGTACTGTGTAAAGCTTAATAGTGTCTTCTGTCTCAGTACTGTGTAAAGCCCAATATTGTTTTCTGTCTCAGTACTGTGTAGTTCTCTCAGCTAGCCTCTCAGTACTGTGTAGTTCTCTCAGCTGGCCTTTTGTGAGAGACTCTCTAACATGTCTTATTTCTATCCTCAGGTTTTCTCCATCCTCATGGTCCAACTGTTGGTGACCTTTGGTATCGTGGCTCTCTTCACGTTTTGGTGAGGGCCACTAACATGAATCCACACTCCAGAAAACATTTGAGAGCCCAATTTACAAAGTGTTTATTTTTTTTATTTTTTTTGCACTCTGGTTATTTTCCAAATTGAATAAACCCCAAACACCTTAACATGTGCAAACTTTGCACTTGTACAAACACTTTGTTAGATAATGCTGTCTCCATATTGTGATCAAAAATGTATTCTCACCTTCTAACATATACTGAGTGTACAAAACATTAAGAACAGATTCCTAATATTGCATTGCCACCACCTTTTGCCTTAAGAAAAGCCTCAATTTGTCTGGGCACGGACTCTACAAAGCATTCCACAGGGATGCTGGCCCATGTTGACTCCAATGCTTCCCACAGTTGTGTCAAGTTGGATGGATGTCCTTTGGTTGGTGGACCATTCTCGATACACACGGGAAACTTTTGAGTGTGAAAAAACTCAGCGGCGTTGCAGTTCTTGACACAAACCGGTGCGGGATTTGAACTTGCAACCTTTCGGTTACTAGTCCAACGCTCTAACCACTAGGCTACACTACCATACCCTGCTCAAAGACACAAATGTTTTGTATTGCCCATTCACCCCCTGAATGGCACACATTCTCAATTGTCTCAAGGCTTAAAAATCCTTCTTTAACCTGTCTCCTCCCATTCCTTCATCTATACCGATTTGAAGTGGATTTAACAAGTTACATCAATAAGGGATCATAGCTTTCACCTGGATTCACCTGGTCAGCCTGTCATGGAAAGAGCAGGTGTTCATAATGTTTTGTACACTCAGTACATGCTTTGTGCTTCTTACTGTAATGGTTTGATAAAGATGAGGCTAAGTAAAAATAAAAAATAAATCTGTATATCTGAAGCTGAAAAATGGGTTCCCATCCATTCATAAGTTGTTAAAAACTAATGTATTTTTGCTCAACTTTTACAGTGAACCAGTCCGGCAGTTTGTGCAGTACAATCGAATCCTCTACCTTGCCTCATAGTGAGTATCTCCAACTTTATGTGCTGTCTACCAATGCCAAACTGGTAAAATAGACAATGCATATCATAAAATGACTTAACGGTAAAGGATGATTCATCCCAATGTTCACCTAAGACATTTACTTACCTTGAAAGCAGCAACTTGTCCATTTATTGTGTAGATCATTGGTCACCAACCGGTCAGTTGAGATCGACGGGTCGATCTTCAAGGCATACCTAGTTGATCTCCAAACATTTCTGTAAAAAAAAACGATAAAGCCTTGCGTTCTTATTTTTTGTATTCATTTCACTCTGTTGGCAGTAGGTGCACTTGATTCAGCAGCCCTAGCGCCGGGATGCAAAGTGTTTCCATTTTGAACCCTTTCATATGTCTGAAGGTAGAACTCCGCCTACAGACTCGGAGAGCAAATCAAGTACACCTATAGGACTACCGCTGGCCAATCAGATAGCTCAGAGCACCGTGTCTGTATAGTTTCCTAGCGCCATAGACCGTAAAAAATAAGAATCGGACGCTCAGCAAAGTTGACACTTTGAGATGTAAAAACTATTGAAACCATGACTAGAGAGAGACTCAACGAATACAACAAAGAGCTGCTGTTTTTATGAGTTAGTTCATGTTTAAGTTGTTATTCAGCACTGTCAATACATTGTTCAACACTTTTATGAGACATAAAATACATACAAAATCTCCCTACTTCCACTCATGCTACAACCAGCACTGTAGCTGCAATGAATGGATGTAACAAATTGTTCTGTTACACTTGTGTTGTTGTTATTAGTGTTTTTTTTTTTATATCAAGGAATATTTCACTTTCTCTGGTCATTGGAGTAAACATGAATTGGTGCATGAGGCATAAGTAATGCGACTTAAGTTTCGCCATCAGCTGTAAGACCGTGTCCCCTCTTCTTTAGCGAGGGATGGTGAGATGGGTGAGAGGCAGCCTTTACCACTGCTCCCTCCCCACAGACTGACCATCAGATGCAGACCATCAGTCCAGTAAAAAAAGCTAATTATTACGCTCACTCAGCTGTGCCTCACAAGTAATTCAACAAATTATCTATTACCTGAGTGTAAATATAATTTCAAAATGGTCTGAGAAGAACAACATTGGCAGGGCAATTCAAGTATAGCCAATTTGCAGTGATAACGTATTGGGCCTATAGCCTACTGCACAAACCTCATTGCTACAGATCTGTTTTTAATTGGTTAATGTTGTATAGGACTTAATGTTCATGTTTAAAAGAAATCTGAGCAGTAGATCTTGGCTTTCGTTTTGACTCAGGAAGTAATCTTGACTCAGAAAGTAATCTTGACTCAGAAAGTAATCTTGACTCAGAAAAGGTTGGCGACCACTGGTGTAGATCCTTCAGGGGAATGTTGTTATTTCGGTGGTATTCCCCAGCATTTTAGATGTGGTGTTGTCGTCATTGGATTTAGGCGCACTGATATGGCACTCTGAGCCAACCTTCCTATCTGGTGACCACATAACTGTTCCTGTTCCAGCATCATCTTCATGGGGGCATACCTGGTGCTAGTCTGCAGCACAAGTGCCCGGTAAGAAGACAACTCTTTAGTCAATACTACCAGCTTTACTTTTACTATTATTTTGTATTTCTACCACTTTCTTCACCTTTTATTCTTCTTCTTTACAACATTCTCAATTTATACTTTCATAACTAAAAGATGGAGGTACATGACTTTAACATGATACATTTTTCTTTGATGGCTATTAGATTTCTTTAAAAAAAATATTTTTTAAATTAAAGTTTTGTGAAAAGGTTTTATCTGGCTATGCTTCCCAAGTCTTAACTCCTGAATTGGTGCTCTCTTCATACTAAAATGTTGTCATTGTATCCCGTTGTCTTTTTACAGGCGACAGTATCCCACCAACCTCATTCTCTTGGGGATATTTGTAAGTATCAGCCAGAGGTACAGCACCTCTTCTTGACAGTTAGTGATATGCTTAGTTAGTGCCTCGCTGATATTATGACCATTCTACTGACGTTGTGGTACTCCAAATGATGTGAGGTGCAATTCATACTATACATACTACTCTGTAATATTTGTGTGTTTGTGATCCTCTTCTTGTCTCCAGACTTTGGCAATGTCTTACATGGCAGGAATGCTGGCTAGGTAAATTGTGTGTGTGAATGTAGACTGTCCACTCTTTTTCTATATGTGTGGAAATGCTGTCTAGTGACTTTTTTTTGACCGTCTATGATGGTCACTTTGTGTGTGTATCAGAGGTGGTAGTAACTTGATTATCCTTCCTCCGTGTCCATAGCTACCACAACACTAAAGTGGTGATGCTGTGTGTGGGCATTACCGCCATGGTGTGTCTGTTCATCACGCTCTTCTGTTTCCAGACCAAGGTGAGCTTTTACAAGCAGATGGCCAACAGCACAGTCTGTGTTTCTCTTGTCAAGTTAAATCATTCTGTTTTGTGAAAGCAGTGGCATTGCGATTATTTAGCTCGGTTGACTTGACGTCATTTTGATCATTTAACTCGGTTGACTTGACGTCATTTTGATCATTTAACTGGGTTGACTGGACGTCATTTTGATCATTTAACTCAGTTGACTGGACGTCATTTTGATCATTTAACTCGGTTGACTGGACGTCATGTCATGCTTAGTCATGTTCATCAGAGCAAAAACGTTCAGATGCCTCTCTGACATGTAAAATAATGAATAATTTCTGCTCTCTTTCAGTACATTTCTATTTGCTATGTTTCCCTGCTGAACATGGCCCCCTGGTTTTCGGTCTTGTCTTGACGTTGTGTTCCAGGTGGATTTTACGTCGTGTCACGGTCTGCTCTTCTCTCTCATGATGGTGCTGATGGTGACGGGACTGTTGCTCCTCTTCACCGCACCCTTTGGATATGTAAGCAACATGCCTCTTAAAGCTACAGTCTGTGATTGGTATATTCATTTTTTTAAACTTTAAATTAATGATATATATATATATATATATATATAGATAGATAGATTGATTTGTATTTGTCAATAAAATAAATAAACATTTAAAAGGAAATGGATTGCACAGTATAGTCAGAGACTTCTACTCATTGAACATTTCTATGTCCTAAATGCTTGATGAGCTTCAGGGTAGACACAAGCTTTAAGTCCTTAAGGCTAAGGCTACACAGAGATTTTGTGTCCATACAAAATCTGTCCGCTTTTTGTGCGTGTGCAACTCGTCCAAAAGAAGTAGAGATGGGTTGAACTGTTGACGGGGGAAAAAAAACAACGGTTGAACAGTGTTTGAATGAATATGCTTTTTCATATGTCTCTGTGTGTCCACAGCCTATCCCGGAGATATAATCACGAACCTGGAATTTTCTCACAACTCTACCACTGACCTTTTTGTGATTTTTACCTGAAAGGTCGACTAGAGTTTGTACCTTGTTGGACAGGACCGTCTCCTCTCATTTGTGACTGGCTGTCTCTCTTTATGCTGCGTTTTCTGACCTCGTTTGTCTTTCACAGATACCTTGGTTGCAGACAGCGTACGCTGGACTGGGTGCCCTTGTCTTCACATTGGTACTTAATCATCTATCATTGAAAATCACCACTTAATGAGTGTATGATTGCTGCGGTGTTGGGACAGGTGTCTCTTCTCTTGTAAAATAGATTTCTGATCTAAATGCAATGAATCACCTGTATAAATATAAGGCTGAATGTACACTATATATATACACACACACACAAAAGTATGTGGACACCCCTTCAAATTAGTGGGTTAGGCAATTTCAGCCACACCCGTTGCCAACAGGTGTATAAAATCGAGCACACAGCCATGCAATCTCCATAAATGAAATCAAATTGTATTGGTCACATACACATGGTTAGCAGATGTTAATGCGAGTGTAGCGAAAATGCTTGTGCTTCTAGTTCCCGACAGTGCAGTAATATCTAACAAGTAATCAAACAAATTCACAACAACTACCTTAAACACACAATGTACGGGGATGTAATAATAATATGTATAATATGTATTTAGAAAAACATTGGCAGTAGAATGGCCTTACTGAAGAGATCAGTGACTTTCAACGTGGCACCATCATAGGATGCCACCTTTCCAACAAGCCAGTTCATCAAATTTCTGCCCTGCTAGAGCAGCCCCGGTCAACTGTAAATGCTGGAATACGTCTAGGTGCAACAACGGCTCAGCCGTGAAGTGGTGTAGACCCCAAACAAGCTCACAGAACAGGAACTTAGAGTGCTGAAGTGTGCAGTGCGTAAAAAAATCATCTGTCCTCGGTTGCAACACTCACTACCGAGTTCTAAACTGCCTCTAGAAGCAACGTCAGCACAAGAACTGTCCGTCGGGAGCTTCATGAAATGGGTTACCATGGCCGAGCAGCCTATGATCACCATGCGCAATGCCAAGCTTCGACTGGTGTGGTGTAAAGCTCGCCGCCATTGGACTCTGGAGCAGTGGAAACGTGTTCTCTGGAGTGATGAATCATGCTTCACCATCTGGGTTTGGCGGATGCCAGGATAACGCTACCTGCCCCAATGCATAATACCAACTGTAAAGTTTGGTGAAGGATAAATAATGGTCTGGGGCTGTTTTTTCATGGTTCGGTCTAGGTCCCTTAGTTCCAACTCTCATATTAATGCCCATGATTTTGGAATGAGATGTTTGACGAGAAAGGTGTCTACATACTTTTGTTCATGTGGTGTATTTCTAAAAAGCCCCAAATGTGAATGTTAGTGACGACTTAGTTTTCTAGGACCTTGAGTAATGGTCTCTTCTCCTTTCTCCCCCATCCCTTGTTCTTTCTCTCTCCTTCTCGCTCTCCCTTTCTCCTCCCCCTCTCTTCTGTAGTTCTTGGCCTTTGACGTGCAGCTACTGATGGGCAACCGGCGGTACTCCCTGAGTCCTGAGGAGCACGTGTTCGGAGCGATGTGCCTTTACATGGACGTGGTCTACATCTTCTTCTTCCTCCTACAGCTGTTTGGGAGTCAGGAGTGAAGTCACACCACCTTGTAGTCACGTTCAATCCCCCCCCCCCCCCCCTCGCTGAGTTTACTTTATTAGGATCTCGTTTAGCGACTGCACATGGAGCAGCTACTATTCCTGGGGTCCACATAAAACGTACAAATACATTACAAAGTAGAGAGCAGTAATAGACAAGAATATAAGATATTACATTAAATTCAAAATAACAATGATGTGTGTGTGTGTGTGTGTGTGTGTGTGTGTGTGTGTGTGTGTGTGTGTGTGTGTGTGTGTGTGTGTGTGTGTGTGTGTGTGAAAGACACAACAAATGTACACACGCACGTCATATATTCATATTCTTATATACAGTAAAGTCTATAGAAGGTTTTTTTAAAGCTATACTTGCTTTTTGCCTGAGAAACCTCTGGTGGCAGAGTATTCCACAATGCCATGGCTCTTTACAGAACAGGAGAGCCACACCACCTTGTCACGTTCAATAGCTCCCCCTGACTCTCTGCCTCCTCAAGTGTATACATCTACTCTGATATCCTTATGCACGTACTTCTGTTTGGTTACGCTCGTACAAGCACACGCACATTTGAGAATGGATACAAATACATACCGGCACATATTTGTAATCTGATGCAAATACACACCCGCAGTACACTCACACACCCGCAGTACACTCACACACCCGCAGTACACTAACACATCCACTCTTAGGTATCTTATAAAAGCATGGTTTGCGTATATTTTTCCTCTCCCTGAATGTTGACACAATTTAATTCAGTTTAAAAAAAAATATATATATATATATATATATATATATATATATATATATATATGTGTGTAATTTGAAGTGTGTGCGTGCGTGTGCGACTGCTGGGATTTCAGTTCTGTCTGCACAGGCAAGCTCCTACCTCTAGGGGGCACTTCAGTCCTTGCCAATCTCTGGAGTGTTGCTAGCTCTGGGCCTGTGTAAGAGTTAGAACCAATCTAGGGGAGTGTTGTTGTTCGGCAGTGTAAGGTAAACTGATCTTCGGGCTGGGGTCAATTCGAATTGTAGACGGGTCAATTCAGAAAGTAAAGTTGAATAATAATTTTAAACATTTATTTATTTATTTCCTGAATTGACTGCCTTCAATTAAAATTGACCACAGCCCTGTTGGATGTTAGATCTGCACCGAGGCAGTGTTGGAAGGTAAGCTGATCTCAGATCTGCCCTACGTCTCCCATGTTACTCTTAGGACGTGACCAGGCAGTTGACGAATCACAATGAGACTGCAAAAGAATAAGCTGACAGTGTGCTGTTGGTGGACAATCAGTTTGCTGGGACAGATATGAGAACGGGTTAATTGCAACCACGTTTATTCGGGGTGACTTGTGGTTGACCAGTTAAATGGACACTGGCTGATTCCCCTGGTAGTACTTCAACTTTTCTTGTCTTTGTTATATATATATATATATATATTACAGTTGACAAATCAGAGTCATTGCTTTTGTTTAAACAATTACTTTAAACAGTTTCAGTCACTGTCTGGTGAGTCGAAAAGTATTTCAAGATTACATTTATGCCCTTAAAATCACATTTATAGACATTGACTTAAACAAGCCAAAATTTGACCCCGATTTTGGCACATCAGGATTTTCTCATCTGGGTCTGTGAAACGTCATCAAGCCTATGAAGTTGAAGGATAAAAGTGACGCTTGCAAGTCCTTGGTGCAATAATTTGTCTTTGGCTAGGTTGCGATTCTCTAGCCTCGTATTACCAAGCTGATTACTGCTGCGGAATCCGTGAAGCAAAACAGAATGTAAGCTTGCGAGACTTCCGGATGGTTGTACGAGGTTACCGATTCTCTACCCTTCTGTTGTACAACCTTCTGGTGTTCGAGGTTACCCTTTTCCAGAATTTTGCACTCGTTCATCCCGCCTCATGCAATTTAAAAGTATTGGATTGGTGCAACATAGCTGGAGGGTGTTTTCACCGTATTTGTAACACCAGTCCATCCTTTTAAATAAGGGGGGGGGGGGGGGGGTTGCACACTTTGGAAGAAGTACTAAGGAATGCTTTTTAGGGGGCAAGTTTCGTTTCTTTCTTACATTTAACTCACTTCCTCTACTTTGAAGTTACGTGCCCGTGTTACGAGGTTGTCAAGGCAGATTTCAAGTTATACTATGCCTTGGACTGAACTGACAGGTATTTTTTTTTGCTATCAAATGTGTTTTTAAATAGAGTAGTCGTGTGTCTCTTCAAATATGTATGAACCGAACTCTGATGTAGAACTTGTATAGAGGCATGTTTTGAGGTTGTTTTAGTTCAATTGTGAAGTAAGAGATCTTCGGGAGGTGGGGTCAGTGTGACGTCAGTTGTCATTAGCTGACATTTGACATGTTATACATATGTCAGGGGTGTTCGACATAGGCTTAAACCGTGTTAGACACGCTTAGAACATTCCACTTTTGAATATATATTTTTTATTGTTGTTGTTGCATTTATTACCTAGAATAAACAAACATTTCCTTTTTTAGATGCCCTGTAGTACACTTTAATTATGGCAAAGGCTGGGCTCGTTCTGTTAGGCTGTATAGGTGCACTGTTTAGTGTGGTCTCTTTTTCACAATGAAACTGCCTAGTGCATACAATATAATTTGCACGAAGTGATCGCTATAGAATCTCCATAACATTTGTTAGCACTTTGTGTATTTTAAAAGCCAATTATTTTGGGTGAAAAGTGAAAATCTGGCACATTAACTTTGTAATACTGAACAAAAATATAAATCGGTCCATTTCTATGATTTTACTGATTGTACAGTTCAAATAACTAAATCAGTCAATTGTAATAAATAAATTAGGCCCTAATCTATGGATTTCACATGACTGGGCAGGGGTGTAGCCATGGGTGGGCCTGGGAGGGCATAGACTCACCCACTTGGGAGCCAGGCTCAGCCAATCAGAAATGAGTTTTTCCCCATAAGGGATTTATTATAGACAGAAATAGCCCTCAATTTCATCAACTGTCCGGGTGGCTGATCTCAGACGATCCCGCTGGTGAAGAAGCTGGATGTGGAGGTCCTGGGCTGGCGTGGTTACACGAGGTCTGCGTTTGGCAGGCCGGTTAGACATACTGCCAAATTGTCTTATGGTAGGGAAATGTACATAACATTTTCTGTCAACAGCTCTGGTGGACATTACTGCATGCCAATTGCACACTCCCTCAACTTGAGATATCTGTGGCATTGTGTTGTTTGACTAAACTGCACATCTTAGTGGCCTTTTATTGTCCCCAGCACAAGTTGCACCTGTGTAATGATTATGCTGTTTAATCAGCTTCTTGATATGTCAGGTGGATGGAATATCTTAGCAAAGGAGAAATGCTCACTAACAGGGATGTAATCACATTTGTGCACACAATTTGAGAGAAATAAGCTTTTTGTGTGTATGGAAAATGTCTGGGATCTTTTATTTCAGCTCATGAAACATGGGACCAACACTTTACATGTTGTGTTTATATTTCCGTTCAGTATAATTAAAGTTGGATCACACCTTTTAATTAATTGCACGTCAAAAAGCCTGCCGGATCATTTGATAAAGCCTTCACAAACATGGCACACATACACATACAGGTTTATAAATGATTTACGAACTTGTTTAAAACTTGTGTGTGTGTGTGTGTAACTGAAACACTTCACAAGGTGTAATGCCACCTAATAGTAGTTTATGAATGATTCATAAAGCCTTCATGTCTTCTGACCAAAACGGTGTGACTAGACTTTTGGGTGATCCAAACTTGTAACATTCAGGTTGAAGCTTTTTTTCTTTTAAGCAAACATTTCTGGGTGGTTGATACCGACAACAATAAATCCTTGATTTTTTTGTTGTTAATATTGACAAAATAAGGAAAGTTTTTTTTTTTTTTTTAAACAATGTGTAAATACTTTCTTAATAATGTGAAATAGATATTTATGTGAGTAGTTAAAAGTAATTTATTATTTAGCCTACCCTTGTTAAAGAGGAGTTGTATTATCTTATCCTTGTTCACCAGCCAGTCTAGAGGCCTGGTAAGCATGCCTTTTTAAAACGTCATAGGTAAATGTTCATGTACATGTCTAAGTACTACTCCTGTTCCTACTTATTCTTGTACATTACTTGGATTTTTTTTCCCGTAGATGTCACCAGATTGAGGAAACAAGTTTGAACCATTAATCAAGAGAATGGCGGTAGACTCTATGTATGAGTCAATGCTCCTGTAAGTTGCTCTGCATCGGAAGCATCTGCTAAATGACTAAAATCGATGTATTCTGTATGGTAATAGCCGTTTGACGCTTTTGATATCATTTTGAATTTTACTTAATTCACTCTGGGTCATAACTCTGATAGATCAATGCTGTTCTTACTACATTCCCCCTCTAAATCAGTATTATTTTACAAAGAAAATGAAGGACAATGTTTGACATTAGTGTAATGCACCAATACTCAATTAGAGTGGGCTGACATGAACCAACAGAACAATGTTGATACATTGTAAAATACTCAACATACTACTATTGTTATTATTATGTCCACCAATAGTTAGATTCTGTATGGTACATTTAACCTTTTGACCTTATATTACACTTAAATCATGCACATTTCTAGCCTACCTATTAAACTGACCACTGCTTTCACGTGCAAGGACGGATAATATTGTGGATTTTTCTGCTCCTCCCTTTTCTACTGTAACTAGAAATATGGTTCAACCCACAATGTCTTCGGGATCATCATCATCTATTAAAACTTAAGTGGTGTGATGTACTTGATGTTTGTGTAATTTGGTCCCATATTTTGTTGCTTCTTGAGTTCGAACCCGAACTCTTGACTAGCCTGCATGCAGTGACAGTGGTTAAGTAGAGCATGACTCTCTTAAATACCTACGGTTGAGTTGAAACTAAACCATTTTGATGACAGCTCAATTAGTTTGGAAACCTTCCCTGTTTGTTGAAGTAAAAGATGTTGTTTGAAAGATTTGTGTTGTGGTTTTTTTTCTTGCTCATGTCCATTATAATTTTTTTTAACGAACTATATCTAGAATTTTCTGTGGACCATTTATGCTAATTAGAATTTATATGGACACTTACACAATTTTAAAAGTTTGCATGGTACCTGAGCAGCTAGCTAGCTAAAGTTACATTTGGATTAGCTTTATATAGCCAATATAGTAGCCTTTATAGGTCTGTTTAAGAACCACCAGATTCTCTGCGATAACAAGCACGATCAACGATGCTGCTTCAACTGAATCTGGCCCGCCACTTACTAGAAAAGCTAGTTTACATGCTACTGCTAGCACCACCAGCTAGCTGTACGTTTGGACCCGGCGCATCAACCAACCAACACTACACGGTACTGGAGGATCTTGGCTGTGATAAACCCAATCGGATGATACTGGACAAATACCCATGTCGCCTTTACAATGAGGGAGAAAAAAAACGGCTTGTTTTCTTAGGAGTGATGTTCGAATACTCAAAGGCTGATGTGGCTTTTTGTTTCCCCTAGTAGGACGTTTCCTTCGTCATCTGCCACTGTTCACTAATTTTATGATGAAGCAGTATTGCAATTGGAAACATGCCATTGAGTGAAACAAGGGCTTAATTTTCCTTAAAAGTCTAATGCAGCTGTTTTTGTGTCAATATCAAATCATTTATGGGTAACAATTTAGTGGTCAAAGAAAAAGAAAAATGGCTTCGTAGCAAAGAGGAATTTCTCAAGCAAGAATTTTGCTAGGACTGTCTGGGACTGAATGAATGAAAAACATTTTATTTTCGTGTCGTCAGTTGGCAACCCATCCCTTACAGGATTAATTTACACATTACACTGTGATAATTCAGTAATAATTCTTCCTGTGTTCTGAGCAGTGCGCACCGCGTAAAGAGTGAAACATAAATCAATACATTATAATAAATGTTATCCAAGCAATAATTATAACCCTAGAGTCATAAAAATAATAAATACAGAAAATGAAAGGAAAGGCGTTTGAACCCAGTCTGGCACAAAGAGAAGGGGTTTAAGTGGGGAGGGAAACATTGAAAACTATCTGTTATTGGCAGGTTTAGAACCATTTCTTATTGATCCATTAACTAATTTAACGTCTGGTGGTGTCACCAGCTCGCCTTGTACGAACCTATGATACTGGCCAAAAGGTCGTATTTGCATGGGCGGCATCATTGAGGGCGTCCACCATTTTAATGTAGTCAACTGGGTGGTACTTCCAACTTCATTGGCTAGCATGTTCTCGCCTGCCTTCAGCCCTTGTGGACATGTATGTCACGTGTGCCAATGGTTCTTTTTTAGTCCTTTTTCCTTTACCCGCAAGTGTTTTATTTTGAATCGATTTACTTACTTAGAAGTGCTTTAATATCTATTTATTCCTCTGCTCTGTTTTAGTTTACATCTTATTTCTTATTTAAGTGACTTCCTTTCCTTTGAATTGGGTAACCGCTTTTGAGTGTTTGTCTCCTTGTGTGAATGAGGGAATGAGTGTGTTCATTAGGGACCTGAGAGAGGCCAGGTGCCGTAGGCTATGCTCAGCCACACCACTACCCCCACACCTGAGGCGTTTTTGGGGATAATGAGCTGCCCCTGCACCAAGGCAGCTCTCAGTCAGACATGTTCAGCAGATTCAAGCAACGGGAGAGGCCAGGTGCCGTAGGCTATGCTCAGCCACACCACTGCCGCCGTGTCTGGGGAGAGGAGACCGGATGAGTGTGATGAGCTGACCGGAAACAACCCTATTTGGGGTGAAGAGCCGAACAAAGTTTTAGTGTGTACCGACGGTTTCCAATATGATGACCTTACTGATGATGCTTTCTCCAGATGTGGTCTGCGACGACGAGACTGCAGAGGCCTTGTCAACAGCATCGGAACCCCGTGATGCCGGCAACGAATGTTCCATGCCAAACAACTATGGCCTCTAGCGTGTATGTGGTGTGGGACTGTCCTTGTCCTGTTGCTTTTCTCCTGTAACACCCTTTTTAATACATATTCAAGAACCTTAAACACGGTCTGTGGTATTGGGATTGAAATAACTTTGTTTTTGGACATGTATTTCCCATTGTTAGAGCTGTCAGTTGACTATATTGTCAACATAATACATCTTAATACATAATTTGAACACTATTTGGGCATTCCACGTGCTAGTCAGAAGTGGAGTAACTTCCCCATAAGTCCAACATGATTGTGTTAAAGTGCTTTAGAAGTCTGAGCAGTACTTCAACCAGTACTACTTGAGGTGGCTAACAGGTTAGCTTGCTTAACATTGACAATATGGGGAAACTAGCTACATTATCCACAATAAGTTTGTAATTGTAAAAAAAAAACAGACCTTATGGTTCAAAGGTCGGTGGTGAAACTGTCAACTGCCATTTTCTCAGTTTCCAATTTGAAGGTTCGTTAAAGTGAAACTTCCCAGTCGGTCACTCCAAACTGCCATTAATGTAAATGCATCTGAGAAGTTGAATATAATTTTGGTCAGCTTGAACTGAAGGTTTGTAGACAATGACTCCAATATCTACCATATTGAAACTAAATATAACATTTGAATATTCAAATTAATATTGAACTCAATGAAATACATAGTCAATTTGTGCATGACAAATTCAAGGTTATGGAATTCAAATTCAATTTCTGTTGGCACTGAAATCACTCCTATGCAACCGCCTGCCAACCACAACCATGCATCAAATGATGGCTGTCAGTAAATCTGTCAAATAAAATTGGATGGTGCCTTAAAGTAGGCAGAGTCAGTGGTTCCCAACCTGTTCCATTCCTGGCACCACCAAATCACCGACAAAACCTCTTGAAAGCTTTTCGCAGAGTCGCGGAATGTTTTTAGCAGGAAAACTTGGCGATCAAATTTGTTCAATATTAGCAGTGAATATAAGACATTAAAGGCGTATTATTAATAATAATTTGTACTGTGCAACGTAATGTAAAATGTATTTAATACCATTCATTAAACTCCCCAACTGTTATTAATTTTGGAAGAAAAAAAAAAGCGGACGGTCCACAGGTTGAAAACCACTAATTAGGCAAACGTGAAGTTAAATGACAAAACATGTTTATAAGTAGGCCTACCAGCCTATTATTCCACTTTGTCAAAAAATAATGCACCGTGTGGATAATCTATATTTATACAAGGGAAGGAACGTTTCCACCCTTTCTCAGGAAAACGAAAGTTATCAGAATGTACAGTACAACATGTCCATATCTTCGATAGACTTTCAGTATTGACACAGACAGAGATTTGACAGTGTGAAGAAGAGTCGACAAAACGGTAAGACGATGCTTATTGGGTGACAATCGAACAAATTAACATGTAAAACATGTAAAAGGTGAATGTATGTTTCAATATTATTGGGCAAAATATTTAAATTGTTTTGTCGAAATTATGTTAAAGTTGTGGCGCTGCAGGTGTTAACATGACTCGTTGATTACTATCTTGGTGGTAAAACCGATGATCAAAAACAAATCCTTGTTCACAAGTAGTCTAGTTTGGTCAAATCCTCGTTGTCTCGATAGAAAAGTGAGAAACTGTTTTATACAGTTTTGCAGGTCATAGAAATTAATTCCAAATCAGTTACCTCAATATTCATTGTAGGTAGTTTTTCATAGGCTAACTAGAGCGGTAGCCTACTTTGGAAAGCCATGAGCCCAACCATAACTTTCGATGAGGCGTTGGCTAATTGAAAGTGAAAGTATGCTGATCAGGCTGCTGAATCATATGAATGGTTTGTAATGATGGCGTGTTTTTGATTGCAAACAGATCGGCTACATCAAGATGAAGTGTCCTGGCTGTGGTCACCAAGTGGAAAAATCGTCAAAATTTTGCAGTGAATGCGGATTGAGGTTAGCTGCTCAAATTTGCACCACAGGTAATATATATATATATATTTTTAATTACTATTTTCAAGTATGTAATATATGAATGGCGGGGAATAAAGCTATCATATTTGGATGCTTACACTTAGCCCAAGATGTCCATTGCTCGTTAAGGTCCAAGGACTATATGTTATTTTCAGGGGTAGACTGGCTCTGGCAGCCAAATAGAGCACCACAGTATGAGTCATAATACCCACAAAACCTAGCGGTCAAACAGGGAAATGGCTCCAATCATTTTCCACCATTCATTTTTCCCAAGAGGGATTTTAGAAACACCAAACATAAGGGCTGTTTTTCATGAAGGCATACCCTTGTGTGACTATTTGATAAGATGACTTTTATCAATATATTTGCCTGTATTTAGCCCCAACAAATGAAATGCTAATTAGCTGCTTAATGTGGCTATCATAAAGAACTACAAATGCCATGATGATCTGGACTAGACTGTCAAATTGAGGTAAAGGTAAGAATGTCTGGATTAACTATCTAATGTTTGCTAAAAGTAATAATGAAGAAATTGGCTACATTTCTTTACATTTACAATTCTGTGAACTGTCTTGGGATATATTGATAAACGTCACCGTTTACGAAAGAGATTTACATGTTTATCAAAACGTCATGCCAATGTTGGCCTACATGAAACAGAGCCCTTTTAAGTGTTATCAAAATCCAACATGGGGATGGTGTAAAAACGATTGGAACCATTTCGCTGTTTATATGCTCACTGTTTGCGTCTGCATTTTTTTCCTATGACAACTGAGAAACTCGGGGCAGGATCAACTAGGGAATCACTTTAGCACCCACGTGCTGGGGTTGAGGATGGATGGAATGAAAGATTTGGGACAAGTAAATCGGGAAATGTAAACATGTCCAAGTTGTTAAGAATTTAGAACTTGTGTAGTGTATGCCTAGCATTAGACTATGCATTATAACAGGCTAGATTAACTAGATGTTATGCAACTGCACCATTTTTGTAGGCTCAACCTGGACTCAGGGGTAGATGTAACATAGTAAACTTAAAATGGGATGAAATGAAATGATACGTTAAGTTTCATATGGTGTGTATTAATTTACGGCTGTCCATCATCCATTTCATATGATATGTTACAAATTGTGATTCTTGCAATACCTTATGCATTTGCTAAACGTATGATATGTTATGAATTCCCAATTTGTTGTAGCTAACATTAGCTAGGTGGCTAATGCAAAAATTAGCTAAGTGGCTAACATTAGGTAGGTGGCTAACGTTAGCTAAGCAAGGGGTTCGGGTTAGGGGTTCAGGTTATGTTTAGGGGAAGAGTTACCAAACATGCAAAGTAGTTAAAAAGTAGTTCCAAAGTTACTTATTAGCTAAAATGCTAAAGTTGTCCATGATGAGATTCAAACGTGCAACCTTTGGTTTGCTAGACCCTGTAATGTAACCATAGCAAACGTAACATACCATACCAATTTGAGTACTCAGATTTACATTTACTATATTACGTCTAGTCTATGAGACCAGGCTGGTAGGCTAGGTTAATTATTGTTGTTTTATTATACTGAACAAAAATATAAACGCAACATGCAACAATTTCAAAGATTTTACTGAGTTACAGTTCATATAAGTCAATTGAAATAAATTCATTAGGCCCTAATCCATGGATTTCACATAACTGGGAATACAGATATGCATCTGTTGGTCACATACTTTTTTTTTAAAGGTATGGGCGTGGATCAGAAAACCAGTCAGTATCTGGTGTGACCACCATTTGCCTAATGCAGTGCAACATATCTCCTTCGCATAGAGTTGATCAGGCTGTTGCTTGTGGCCTGTGGAATATTGTCCCACTCGGCTTCAATGGCTATGTGAAGTTGCTGGATTTTGGCGGGGAACTGGAACTGTGGTACACGTCGATCCAGAGCATTCCAAACATGCTCAATGTGTGACATGTCTGGTGAGTTTGAAGGCCATGGAAAAACTGGGACATTTTCAGCTTCCAGGAATTGTGTACAGATTCTTGCGACATGGGGCCGTGCCCTACCATGCTGAAACATGAGGCGGTGAATGAATGGCACGACAATGGGCCTCAGGATCTCATCACGGTATCTCTGCATTCAAATTGCCATCGATAAAATGCAATTGTTTTCGTTGTCCGTAGCTTATGCCTGCCCATACCATAAACCCCACTGCCACCATGGGGCACTGTGTTCGCAACGTTAACATCAGCAAACCGTTCGCCCACACAATACGTGGTCTGCAGTTTTGAGGCCGGTTGGACGTACTGCCAAATTCCTTTAGTAAGCATGTGGCATTGTGTTGTGTGAAGAGAGAACTGCACATTTTAGAGTGGCCTTTTATTGTCCCCAGCACAAGGTGCACATGTATATTGATCATGCTGTTTAATCAGCTTCTTGATATGCCACACCTGTCAGGTGCCACACCTGTCAGGTCGGATTATCTTGGTAAGGGAGAAATGTTCACTAACAGATGTACACAAATTTGTGCACAACATTTGAGAGAAATACATTTTTTGTGCGTATGAAACATTTCTGGGATCTTTTATTTCAGCTCATGAAACATGGGTCCAACACTTTACGTGTTGCGATTTATATTTTGTAGAATGTTATTCTATTTAAAATGCTGAATTTAAAATAGCGTACTCCATACAGAAAGGGTTCTCAAAGTGTGGTCCGTACTTCAAGGGATCCAAGGCCAGATTAAAAATATATCAACAAAATAATTGACAAAATATTTTTTACATTTTAATTTCAGAAGTAAATATTACTAACAACATATGATGAAACACATTTTGGCCAAGGTATTCGTGGATTAAATATAAAGGGTTTAATAAAATACGATGTAATATTATTTGTCTACAATGTATGTTCTTAACCCTGGGCAACATGGACCTGGGAGGCTCACAGAGATAATGGTATCCACAGTACTCAGTTCTTAACCCTGGGCAAAACATGGGCCTGGGAGGCTCACAGGCACAACCCAGAGGCACAACGTTGCGAGACTTCCGGGGACACTTGTGAAACAGATCAAGCAGACCAGGGGACGCTTGTGAAACAGACCAAGCAGACCAGGGGACGCTTGTGAAACAGACCAAGCAGACCAGGGGACGCTTGTGAAACAGACCAAGCAGACCAGGGGACGCTTGTGAAACAGACCAAGCAGACCAGGGGAAGCTAGACCAGGGGACGCTTGTGAAACAGACCAAGCAGACCAGGGGACACTAGACCAGGGGACGCTTGTGAAACAGACCAAGCCTTGATTTGGGGTTTGAGAAGTAAATGAGAGATGAGAAACATTATTCCTTAGTTGTTCATTTTCTCAAAATCTTTAAGGTCTTAAGTAGTCGAACATGTTATTACTCCAACCTCATGAAAGTGACAAAATGACACGTTTTAATTTTAGTCAAAAACTAATTTATATCGAGTGCCTTTGATTTGACGGCATGTACAATTTCTCTGCCAAATGACAAAACCTAAAGAATTGCAGGAAATTAGCTTGTAAACTACCTAATTTTCTCTCCAATGCCAAGAGGCGGGGCTTTAAAACGTTCTTTCCCAAATCCCTGAGACATGGTTCATCCGGCTAAGCACTGCAGAAGTCATAGTAAAACTCCTTGTAGGCAATATTTATCTCACTTGAGTTTTGTTCCTATTATGAGAGGGAGTTAATTTCCTATCACAAAAAAAGGGTCCCGGCCCCACAAGTTTGAGCAGGTCCTGTGCCAGAGCAAATCAGTTGGTCAGGCCATGGTCGGGCCCCAGCCTCCTTTAAGGAGATGTAAAAATACAATTCATACAAATGGGTGGGGTTGGAATTCAAATTTTCAATTGTTCTAGAGCATTTAAAACCTGTAATCACATAATACATAACCAGGACCATGTTTCACGTGTTGACGTGGCCTGTTGACGATCACTAGGCTTCCTCATTAACCCTACATTGATCTCTTAACTCCAGCGCCGTGATATTTGTATCATGCATGACCTACTGCATGAAATAGCGAAATACAGTAAGATTTCAATGAAATTCGAATGCTTTTACTAACAACACTCCTCTAAGCTGTTCATATTGATATCTCTTTATAATAGGCTAATGCACATCTTTGTTCGCATTTGCAGACCAAGGCTAGATGAATTCAGACAGTAATTAAATAGATTGGGAAGCATCCAATATATAATTGCCTCTATACATCTTCCTACTTCACAAAATGTTTAAAAAAAATAACAGGGCCGTTTTTACCACATTCTTGCTGACTGTCGAGTCTACTTCCTCTCCCCCTCTGGCGCTCGTTATCACCAGTTTACTTATTATTACACCCAGTATTAGTTCAGTTTGTGTTTCATGTTTATACGCTACTCATGTTTGTTATATTGTACGATGTTCCGTTTATTATTGAACTCAACACCTGCACTTGCTTTCCAACTCCCAGCGGATACATTACAGAATACTGCCTCAACAAAGATTTATTTGAATTTCATAATTTTTTTCTGGTGACGTCGGGTCCAAGGGCCACTATCACAGCACCGGGGATGCCTCAGCTGGCTCGTCAGACTTCCCGTACCTCAGCTGGCTCGTCAGACTTCCCGTACCTCAGCTGGCTCGTCAGACTTCCCGTACCTCAGCTGGCTCGTCAGACTTCCCGTACCTCAGCTGGCTCGTCAGACTCCCCGTACCTCAGCTGGCTCGTCAGACTCCCCGTACCTCAGCTGGCTCGTCAGGCTTCCCGTACCTCAGCTGGCTCGTCAGGCTTCCCGTACCTCAGCTGGCTCGTCAGGCTTCCCGTACCTCAGCTGGCTCGTCAGGCTTCCCGTACCTCAGCAGGCTCCCGCGCCTCAGCCGGCTCGTCAGGTTCTCAGGCCTTGGTTGGCTCGTCAGGCTTCCATTGTCGAAGCTACCGGGAATTCCTCAGCAGGCTCCCGCGCCTCAGCCGACTCAACAGGCTCCCGCGCCTCTGCCGGCTCGAGGCGACCTGCCTGGTCCTCAGGACTGTTCCTCTGGTCGGCGCCCTGCGGCTGGAGACGTGCGTCAGAGAGGGGGTACTGTCACGTCTACTCCCGCTCCCCCTCTCCGCCGGTCGACGTCACCAGTTTAATCATTATTACGCACACCTGCCACCATCGTTACACACACCTGCGCCACATGAGACTCACCTGGACTCTAATCACTTCTATGATTACCTCTCCTATATCTGTCGCTCCTTTTGGTTCTTTCCCCAGGCAGTATTAGTTCAGTTTTATGTTTCATGTTTATACTCTACTCGTGTTTTGTTATATTGTTCGATGTTCCCTTTATTAAACTCACCATCTGCACTCGCTTTCCGACTCCCAGTGTATACGTTACACCGACATGAGCCTTTTATACCTCCCATGTGCATGCCGGCACCACCTTTGACGAGTGTGCGATGTGGATGGGCGTCTATTTTAATAAATCCATATATATATATATATACACACTATATCACAAAGAAACCCATTCTTTAGTTTAGGCAGGTCCTAAGAAACATAAGACTTAATATAAAATAAAAATGGGGAATATTTTGAGTTCAACTATGTTGCTTGTCTGTGCAGCCTAGGCTGCGCCATGGAAATTAAATCAGAAGTTCTTATTTTGTTCATTAAACTGACTATACACACTTACATTCCCCTGCGCTGATCAGTCAACACACCCCTATAGTTATAGTAATATTTAATATAATGTAATACAATCATATAGCGGAATAACAACAGAATAACATCGAAATAACGTGTGTCACCGAATGTGTGGAACCGCTGTCAAAAAAGTGGTATTTGTCACACCATGCGCTTACCAGTTATTTAAATAAATCCATTGAATATACACAATCACAAAGAAATCCGTTATTAATTTGTCCTAAGAAACATTATGGTACTAATAAAATGAACTCTGAGGCCTAGCCGCTTTTCTATGATCAGCAGCAACTAAGCATTGTTTCAGCGCCCCTCGTTGCAGAAGATGATGCATTCTTTTTAAATGTCTAATATCCATTTTGAACGTAGCCAAGGTTACTGATCACCGAGGCACACTGTTGTGTTTAACTAACGCTCCATCCGCTGCTAATTTGAACTGGCGGTAAAAAGAGACGTGACTTCATGATGGATATCATAGATCTCAAACCCTGTCAGTCATAATTACCTGAGTCATATTTAATTTAACAATACAATACAATAATTTTTTTGAGGTAATTTAAACATTAAATGGCCTATACCATACATAAATCAGTGTTATGGTTAAACATATATCTCATTATTATTATAAATTTTTTGGGATGGGCCAGGAGGTAGATAGAGCAGGCCAGGCCCCCTAAGGCCCACCCATAATGCCGGCCATGAGTTTGAGAACCACTGCTGCCAGGAGTATGCATCCCGTATCCTTGGGATGTCCCTACCCTAAACCCTAACCTTAACCCCTACCCTTAACCTTACCCTAAACTTGTTTTTAAATTACTCACAATTGCTGCCATTAAGTCAGAATATCACCTTAACCTTTTTGCATTTCAACTTTAATGGGGTGATGTCCGAATTGGAAGCCCCCAAGGATCCCGTTTCGGCATGCACAGCCATGCAGGAGCTGCTTCTGATCACGTGACCTTACCCAGAAAGGCCCTATGTATACAGCATTGTCCAGGACAAGGAAGCAAATTAGTAAAAGGTCAGAATGGTTTGCATGTCTCTATCACAGGTAGTTAATGTGGATCTAAATGACTTTACCCTCCATGTCAGGTGGGACCACTTCAGAGCATCAAACAGCTGTGGTCCGTGAAGCAGAGCCCCAGACGGAGGCTGCGCCACTGACGTGGGCAGGGAACAAGACCGACGCACCTACGAAACACTCCAGTGAAGAACCAGGGGGCAATGTCAAGAAAAAGGTCCCAAATCTCCACTAGAATATAGAGCATATGCAGAGTCAGGATTGTTTTACATACCGGTAGTTCAAAATTCGGTAACACTTTACTTAAAGCAGACGGGATGGTTGTTTCATTTCCTGTTATGAGCATTCATACGCCTTTTTATAATGTCATCTTATTAATATTCTAATACTCTTCTAATATTTTGTTTTTTTTGTAAACACTTTTTAAATGACTCAACATCTGTCGTTAAAGTCAGAGTATCATTATTATGAGACGATAAGAGATTTACAATTGTATATTTGTTTAAACAGAACCAGTCACACTTTCAATTTGTGCCGTTAGGATGTGACCAGACGTGGGTTTTAAGTCGAGGGAACCCAGTGAAATTAGCATGGAATGGGAACGCTTTAATGGGCAGGGCTTATGAATCAGAAATGCTGATCCTTAATGATTTATGTGTTAAAAGGCCTCATTTTTGTATACATTGTTCATAGAGTGGAGGCTCTTCCAGCGCTATTGAGCTGAGCACTGACACACGTCAAGAGAAAGATGAGTTGTCTGGCAGTAAGAGCTCTACTTCAGCGGTGGATGACCCTCCTGTCAACACCGTCACACCTACTGGCCCTCCTGTCAACACTGCCACACCTACTGGCCCTCCTGTCAACACCGCTACACCTACTGGCCCTCCTGTCAACACTGCCACACCTACTGGCCCTCCTGTGAACACTGCCACACCTACTGGCCCTCCTTTCAACACCGCCACACCTGCTGGCCCTCCTGTCAACACTGCCACACCTACTGGCCCTCCTGTCAACACCGCCACACCTACTGGCCCTCCTGTCAACACTGCCACACCTACTGGCCCTCCTGTCAACACCGCCACACCTACTGGCCCTCCTGTCAACACTGCCACACCTACTGGCCCTCCTGTCAACACCGCTACACCTACTGGCCCTCCTGTCAACACTGCCACACCTACTGGCCCTCCTGTGAACACTGCCACACCTACTGGCCCTCCTGTGAACACTGCCACACCTACTGGCCCTCCTTTCAACACCGCCACACCTGCTGGCCCTCCTGTCAACACTGCCACACCTACTGGCCCTCCTGTCAACACCGCCACACCTACTGGCCCTCCTGTCAACACTGCCACACCTACTGGCCCTCCTGTCAACACCGCCACACCTACTGGCCCTCCTGTCAACACCGCCACACCTACTGGCCCTCCTGTCAACACTGCCACACCTACTGGCCCTCCTGTCAACACCGCCACACCTGCTGGCCCTCCAACCATGCCTATAGCCTCTCCAAACCCATCCCCACACCAGACACTGCCAGAAGACCAGGCCAAGTGTCCATCGAAGGCAAACGTAGGCGCACCAGTGAATGAGCCAAACCAACCTAGTCCTACATCAGTCACACAGGCCTCATCCACACCCGAGACAGATGATCAGAACACAGGAGGACGTGCCTCAGACCCAACTCAACCAGCCAGTAAACTCTTGGATGAGGAAGACCTGAAGGGGACGTCACACGGGTCAACGGAGCCATCAAAAAGCCTTGATGGTGAAGGCAACACAGAGGTTAGAGTTCTGAATGAACTGAAGACCTCTAGTAACCAGACCGACGAGAATATAACAAATGAAGCAAACTCAAAGAAGTGTGTTGACCAATCCCAAGTATCCCTTGGTGATCAGAGGGGTTCTGACCCAACAGGTGAGCTAAACACTAGTCAAACACAATCTACTAGTCCAGCTCCCTCAGTAACACAGGAGGTGCCTGAGAAGACATCTAAGAGAAAAGATCAGAACAGAACAGAACCTGCCTCAGGTCCAAGTCAATCAGTAGGGCAGTTGTCATATAAAGACGTTCTGGTGGGGACCTCTCAGGAGACGGGAGATCTGTCCAGGAGGCAAGGGGTTGGCGACAGTAACTACAGAGACCAGAGCAGGAAAAATGAAGCAAACTCACAGAACTTTGTTTTTGGATCCCACAAGGCAGAGGTAATACATATTTTTATATTCTGTTATTATTCAGCATGTGGAATGAACTGTTTTTGTTGTACTGTAACATTCTTGAACGTAATAATTAGGCTGGTGACAAGCCTCAAGAATCAAGGCAAGCGACTTCCAAGCCAAACAAGGAACCAGAGAATCTGAGTAATATGGGTGGTGGTGATGCATCCATATCATCTACTATTGACACCACAGTTGCAGGGAAAGATCTGCCTCTGAACCAACGTAATGAAGACTGCTTCCAACATCAGCCACTGCCACCTCAGCTGTAAGTTCAGTATAGTGAATCAGTTCCGCCTTATGTTTAAGTGTATGTTTCCTGCTACATTTTAATCTTCACCAACCAGTAGTCCCAGTGCCAATTGTAACATGTTTGCATTTGAAGAATTGTGTCATTTTATGTCTTCTTTGGCCATGGGTTATGCAACATTGGGAAGGACAAGTGCAACTTTCCTGGACCCAGTGTTGGGAGAGAACAACCATCTAAGACTAGTGTAACTATCTTGGACCCAGTATGTTTTGGGTGCCAGAATATCATAACATTTAACAGAAGAAAAAGTTGATCATGTAAATTGAAATAATTTAGTGTTGAATGTTATCATGATCAATTAGATTTTGGAAATGAAATTTAAAAAATTATCTTGTTACTTTTCTTCCAAAAAGGCCACCAAGAACACGACAGGTCCCTAGGAGTGATGACCTCACCATCTATTTCCATGCTGTCATTTCCAAAGACTTCAAACTGAACTCAACTGACCGGATATTCTTAAGATCTGGAAGTCTTTTTGGATCTTGGGACATAGATGGCCCAGAAATGTTTATCACCCGGTATGGTCTTTAATTCAAATAATGTAATTGTGTGTAGAAGGATATTAGTATACCCTGAATACATTACTGAAATACCTCACTGTCATTGATAAAAATTATAACCTTTTTAACTGATAACAATTTCAAGATGGATGTTTAGACTAGTTGTACATTATCTTCATTCAACTTATATCAACATGATATTTAGTCAAATATTTTCTGTTGTTTACACAGAGATTTGGGGAAAGATAGAGTCCTTGTGGCAGGACGAATGGTGATTCCCGACAGGAGTAAGATTGAAATTCGCTCCATACCCTATAAATATTTTGTTTATAGTAAGTGGAATGGGAAGCACTATGATCACGGTACATATGAGGACATCTACCAGACAAACTCCAGGTATATTGTCAACCGGTGCCTGTTCATCAATCAAGATCTTTTGACACATGAAGGTACAGTTGAGTGTAATTCCAAATACTGCACTTGCAATTCCAACACATTTTGTTGAGATAAGGTTAGACCAGGGGTGGGCAACTGCCGGCCTGCGGCCCCTTTTGAAGTCCCTTGGATACATATCCTAAACTTATTTGGGGGGAAATTCAGTCGGGGTCTCAATTTACTGTTGCAAGTGAAAATAGTAGAATACACAAGGTGCAATTTTGAAATGTGGTTGTGTATCAGCAGTTTTTCTCTTATGGCAGTCACTGATAGTCAGTCAATTAGCCAATGTCAGCAAAAACAAATGTCTTGCTAAGTTAGTTTAGCGGCCATCTATCATGGTTGAATTGATTTAGTGGCAAAATGAGTAGAATTGCATGAAATTTGTTAGAAAATTGCCAAATCTGTTATTTTCTACATTGTAGAATAATAGTGAAGACATCAAAACTATGAAATAACACATATCGGATCATGTAGTAACCAAAAAAGTGTTCAAAGTAGCCACCCTTTGCCTTGATGACAGCTTTGCACACTCTTGGCATTCTCTCAACCAGCTTCATGAGATAGTCACCTGGAATGCATTTCAATTAACAGTTGTGCCTTGTTAAAAGTTCATTTGTGGAATTTCTTTCCTCAATGCGTTTGAGCAAATCTGTTGAGAAAAGGTAGGGTAGAAACACAGAAGATAGTCCTATTTGGTAAAATACCAAGTCCATATTATGGCAAGAACAGCTCAATAGTTTTTTTATGTAACCTTTATTTTTACTAGGCAAGTCAGTTAAGAAGAAATTCTTATTTACAATGACGGCCTAACCCGGACGACGCTGGTCCAATTGTACGCCGCCCTATGGGACTCCCAATCTCGGCCGGTTGTGATACAGCCTGGAATCGAACCAGGGTCGTTAGTGACAACTCTAACACTGAGATGCAGTGCCTTAGAACGCCTCGCCACTCGGGATCAAAGAGAAACGACCGTCCATCATTTGTTTTATGACATGAATGTCAGTCAATCCTGAGAATTCATGTGCAGTCGCTCTCATGAGGCCTGCCACAGGAACTGCACCTCAGATTGCAGCCCAAATAAATGCTTCACAGAGTTCAAGTAACAGACACACCTCAACATCAACTGTTCAGAGGAGGCTGCTTGAATCAGGCCTTTATGGTCGATTTGCTACAATGAAACCACTACTAGAGGACACCAATAGGAAGATACTTTCTTGGGCCAAGAAACACGAGCAATGGACATTAGATCGGTGGAAATTTGTCCTTTGGTCTGATGAGTCCAAATGTGAGATTTTTGTTTCCAACACGTGTGGTTCCCACCGTGAAGCATGGGTAGGAGGTGTGGAGTGGAGTGCTTTGCTGGTGACACTGTGTGATTTATTTAGAATTCAAGGCACACTTTTAACCAGCATGGCTACCACAGCATTCTGCAGCGATACACCATCCCATCTGGTTTGTGCTTAGTGGGACTATTATTTGTTTTTCAACAGGACAATGACCTAACACACCTCCAGGCAGTGTAAGAGATATTTGACCAAGAAGGAGAGTGATGGAGTGCTGCATCAAATGACCTGGCCTCCACAATCACCCAACCTCAACCCAATTGAGATGGTTTGGGGTGAGATCAACAGCAGAGTGAAGGAAAAGCAGCCAACATGTGCTCAGCATATGTGGGAACTTCTTCAAGACTGTTGGAAAAGTATTCCTCATGAAGCTGGTTGAGAGAATGCAAAGCTGTCATCAAGGCAAAGTGTGGCTATTTTGAAGAATCTAAAATATATTTTGATTTTGTTAACTTTTTTGGTTACTACATGATTCGATATGTGTTATTTCATAGTTTTGATGTCTTCACTATTATTCTACAATGTAGAAAATAGTTTAAAAAAAAAAAAATATATATATATATATATATATATAATGATAAAGAAAAACCCTTGAATTAGTAGGTGTGTCCAATCTTTTGACTGGTTCTGGTAAATAAATAAAGGTGACATTCTGTACTGTCGCCTCATATATAAAACATTTGGCCTCATATCCAAAATGCTGGAATATAGAGCCAAATGTCATCTTTTTAGCTAGTGTCCAAATAAAATATGTTGGAGTATATTTTAACAAAACTGTGATATTCTTTCTCTTAAGGGGAATGGCACCAGTATGACGATGTCATATATCCACAACCAAAACAAGACGTTTTGTCACGTGTTACAAACTTGTTTCAGTGGGATAACATCAATAGCAACTTAGTAAAGGGAAGACAGCTGGCTGGAAAGGTGATGTTGGAAGGCATATTTGATCTTCTGAGAACCTGGACTGAAGTGAATGTGAGGAGTTTCTTTTCCCAGCTTCAGCAATTCTTCACCACATACAGCTATCCCTGTGTCTATGACGGTGGAAAGACACCATGGCAATTATCGTTTGGAGAAGAACAGGTATATTTAAATTGGACATCGATAGAATGCTGCATTGCATGTATAGTGCTTATAGAAAGTCTATACTCCCTGAACTTTTTCCACATTTTGTTGCGTTACAAAGTGGGATTGAAATAGATTGAATTGTATTTTTTTTATTGATCTACACAAAATACTTGATAATGTCAAAGTGAAAATAACATTTTACATATTAATTTAACTACACAGTATCTGGTGTGAGCCCTATTTGCCTCGTGCAGCGTGACATCTCCTTTGCATAGAGTTGATCAGGCTGTTGATTGTGGCCTGTGGAATGTTGCCCCACTCCTCTTCAATGTATGTGCAAAGTTGCTGGATATTGGCGGGACCTGGAACACGCTGTCGTACACATAAATCCAGAGCATCCCAAACATGCTCAATGGGGGACATGTCTGGTGAGTATGGAAGAACGGGGACATTTTCAGCTTCGAGGAATTGGGTCCAGATCCTTGTGACATGGGGCTGTGCATTATCATGCTGAAACATGAGGCGATGGCGGTATCTCTGCATCGAAATGGCCATCGATAAAATGCAATTGTGTTCGTTGCCCGTTGCTTATGCCCTTAACATAACCCCACCGCCACTTTGTTCACAACAGCCTTATGCCTGCCCTTAACATAACCCCACCGCCACTCTGTTCACAACAGCCTTATGCCTGCCCTTAACATAACCCCACCGCCACTCTGTTCACAACAGCCTTATGCCTGCCCTTAACATAACCCCACCGCCACTTTGTTCACCAAACCGTTGAAATCGGGAAGAGCACACTTCTCCAGCGTTGAAGGGCAGCATTTGTCCACTGAAGTCGGTTATGACACCAAACTGCAGTTACGTCAAGACCCTGGTGAGGACAAAGAGTATGCAGATGAGCTTCGCTGAGACCGTTTCTGGCAGTTTGTGCAGAAATTTCTTTATTTGTGCAACATCAACATGAACTCCACTCTGGTGGACATTCCTGAAGTCAGCATGCCAATTGCATGCTCCCAAAACTTAAGACATCTTGTGGCGTTGTTCTGTGACATTGTGTTGTGACACAACTGCACATTTTATAGTGGCCTTTTATTGTCCCCAGCACAAGGTGCACCTGTGTAATGGTCATGCTGTTTAATCAGCTTCTTGATATGCCACACCTGTCAGGTGGATGGATAATCTTGGCAAAGGAGAAATGCTCACTAACAGAGATGTAACCAAATTTGTGCCATTTTTGGGGGGGGGGTTGATAAACAAGATTTTTGAGCATATGGAATATTTCCAGGATAATTTATTTCAGCTCATGAAAAATGGGACCAACACTTTACATTTTTGTTCAGTGTAGAGCATAGAGCGTTGGACTAGTAACCGGAAGGTTGCAAGTTCAAATCCCCTAGCTGACAAGGTACAAATCTGTCGTTCTGCCCCTGAACAAGCAGTTAACCCCCTGTGTTCCTAGGCTGTCATTGAAAATAAGAATTTGTTCTTAACTGACTTGCCTAGTTAAATAAAGGTAAAATAAATAAAATGTAAATCTGCTTGAAAATGTAATGCAATTGACTTGAAAATTGCTGGCTAGCCACAATCCCCAACACCTTGACAAAGCAATACAGGTGTGAGACTTAGCTAATAAGGTGTTTCTAACGTGTTGACTTGGGGGGGGAAGAATACTTATCTAATCAAGGTATATTAGTGTTTTATTTTCATTAATTCTTTGAAAGATGTAAGAATTTTTCTTCCAGTTTGAAATTACAAAGTGTTTTGTGTAGATCGTTAACTGAAATAATTAAGTCAATTTGAATCGGGGGGGGCCTAGTAGACTTTCTATAGGCATTGTAGATATACATGTAATTGAATTAATGAAACCGCCCAGGACTTTAAATCTATAGTTGTCATATTCGTGTGTACAGTCAACAAAATGAAACATGCGTACGCACACACAAACACAAAATAGTTTCCCCGTTGTAAAATGTAAGTCTGTCTTTAAAAAAAATGTGAGGCCATAGAAAGTAATTATGTTTCAACTGCGAAGTAATATGTTGAGGGATTTCTATTTTCACTTATTCCCTCAGGTGAGAAAACTCATGAAAGACTTCATGGAGGAGAACCTAGATCCTCAGTCCCAAAAGAGCAGAGAAAAGCATGAGGTTTTCCTTTCAGACCCACTGAAAGCAGGAATTATTATCCTGATTGTGTACAACAAGTACCGATTAAAAGAGGACAACGGAAGTCAACTCTCTCATCTTTGTCAGCTGCTCTGCCTGCCAAAAAAGCCAAGAGATGATTTCCTTGCTTACTGGACAGATTTCACCCAAGGCCTACCCAAGCATATTAGGTATATGTTCATTGTCTTTTAGTCAGTTAACCTTGAAATCCGGAGGTTATTATGAATGTCAAGCTAATATGTGGTTATTTGTATACATATAGTGTTGCAGAGGAAGTTAAGTCGCTATGCAACGTTGCAAGAGAGGGGAGTGTTGTGAGCTGGATCTTGGTCATCCCTCTCCTGCATCTGCTTCGAGGGGACAGCAAGCCCTTTGAGCCCATTCCACCCACCATGGATCCACCATTTGCCACCTGGGCAGGGCTTAAAGAGATCCGAACAAAAGACTCCTACAGAGAAACAAGGTATGAATCTGTGAAATGTCGACTGAGATTGGTTCCAAAGCTGGAGTTTAAATGGAGCTTAAAACTACAACAGTTTTTTTGATAAGCTGCATTTCAAACTTGTATCAGAAAACCATTTCCTTCCCACTGTAGAATATTTTATTGGTCGTGCTTAATATCTTAATGAGACTCTTGACTGTGAATCCAGGGGCCTGATGAAGGTCATGACAGAACACAAACACCTGGTGGAGGTGGATCATCTACTTGTGCGCTCCTGGATGTGTCTGCTACAGTTGGAAAACTTGATGAGCTTTATATCAGCCATCCATGTGGGTGTCTTGGACACTCTTCAGCAACTCCAGTTCAGTCTCAAGTCTGTAACGTCTTACTACACCTATGGGGTATGTGTCCTTGGTTGAAAATTTATTTTTTGCAACAGTGAGGCAAAAATTATGATGTTATGGACTGAGATTGAATTCTGGATGCAGTCCATAACTTTGTGAGTTCATAGTCTGCTTTGATTGAGAATTGCAGCATGTAATCATAACAAGGTAGTACAATGTCCAGGATTTAGTGGCGATATACTGTACTAAACAACGATATGTCATTTATCTAGCAACCAGTGAAAGCGATTTTGTCATATCTTATTGAAATTACTGGACAACACTTCAGGTAAAGAAATGATATTTTTACTATGTTATATCTAGAGAAAATATCCAACACCGCCATATCCTTAAAAATATTGTATTATAAATCATTTGAGCTTCATGCAGTTACAGAACATCCTGTAGTGTTCCTTGACCCTCACAAGTTATTTGTTGTTGTTATTATCAGTGATAACAGATATGGAGAATGTTGCTTGAAAACAGCTGTGAGTGTTCTGGGGACAATCTGTAAAGATACTGCTGATTCAGACCGCTGTGAGCTTCCACTGGACTGCCTGCATCTGGTCAGTCTGATTGCAGAAACTGCCGGAAGCTCTCATCCACAGGTACGCCCTATGTGAATGGAAAGTATTTTGCTTTCTGAATAACAAATAAAATTGTATTGGTCACATACACGTGTTTAGCAGATGTTATTACGGGTGTAGCTGAATGCTTGTGCTTATAGCACCCGACGGTGCAGTAATATCTAACAGTTTCACAACGTATACCCGAAAATACACGTAAATCTAAGTAAGGAATGGATTAAGAATATATACACACATATATCAGAGCAGCATTGGACTAAGATACAGTGACATAGTATACAGAATATACATATGAGATGGGTGATGCAATATTTACACATGGCGGTTGTGAATGTCTTTTGCTGTTCAATTCCATGCAACGTAATAGTTCTGACAGACTAAGTTAAATGCCATAATGGGAGATATTTCAGTACTTCTCAACGTGTTCATTTTCTTATGTTATTGTATTGTTTTATTTGAGCACAATTCTTGGTAAAAGTGATTTGAAAGCAAACTCATTTTAAATGAGGAATCAGATAAAAAAATACGAGTGTTATTCTTCATAATTATAATATGATCATTATAGTATTATATTATTAATAATAATATCTCAATGTGATCAATGGCTTGATTCCCAGTCCGTGAAAAGTAAGGAAAACGAAGTTCTGGAGGAGACACTTCGAACAATGAGGGACTGGCGGCGAAAAGCATTCCCAAGCAAATTGGTTAACCATGGGTCCTATTTTACCTCAAAGATTGAGCCTGAAATGAAGGTAGGAATGTTGGACTTAAAGTCAAAACAATGATAACTGTGCAGTTTTAAATCCTTAGCAGAAGAATCAGTCAAAATAATTATACATTAGCATAGCATTTTGATGTGTACAGTGATTGTTTCACATTCAGAGAGATTATTTTCTCTAGGTCTGGAAATGGTTGATCTCAGTCACTTTTGGGAATGAAGAATTCACTGAACTATGGAGAAGTACTTTCTTGAATGATTTTGAAGGAAAACTAAAAAAGGTATTTATTATGCTTTAAATCAATTGTAAAATATATTTAAATTCACTGTAAAACATATAATACATTTAACGGGGCAATCTGGAATTGGTACATATATATTTTTTTACTTTTAAAAGAATCAATGTCTAATCATATGCTTAGTTGAACTGTCATTCCCCATCAGAAACAAAAAGCTTGTTTGTAAACAAGGTCATTGTAAATAATTGTATAGATTCACAACATAGTTAAAACTATCATTTTGATCTCATTGATGGTCCTTGCATTCATAGCTCTGTCTGTGAAATTTTAAGTGGTTACATTTCTCTAGCCCCATACCCTCAGCTATTTATCAAAACACGTGGCGGGGTGACCGCTTTGCAGTTTTTGATTTCCGGATTGCCCATCTAACAAAAAAAATAGCCATTTGTACTACTGTGAAAGTGAAAACTGTTGATCGTGTGTGTCCTTCAGGAGAAGCCCATGCATCAGATTCAAATCTACTGTGACAAGATCGAGGAAGTGGGCAAGACAAGTCCCTATTTGTGTAACTCTCTGGAGAAATGTGCCTTGGAGGCAGTCACCGCCATTTGCCAGGCAAGATTACATTTTTTTATGATACTGTATGTACCTCGAATGATAAAATGTATTTGAAGTGCGTATGTATGACAGTAAATGCTTCATCCTATTTTAAAAAGTTGGAATGGTTTCGATGTTGGATTGTGTCTTACCACTTTTCATTATCAGGACAAATCTAATCTTTGTGAGCTGTTGAAGAAACATGACTTCAGCAAGTTTGAGAAGCTGATGTCTGTGATAGTCCTGAAGTCTTGGCCCAAAAATGGCGATGGACAGTACGTCGAGGGCGAGGAGTTGGTGATGAAGCACCTTCTCAGCTGGCCTATGGCCATAAGCATCTTCCAAGTACAAGGTGCATATAGTATACATGCATTGCATTGCATTGCAACATATACAAAAAATAAAAGAACACATACCTGCCTTTATTGCATTCAGAGCCTTTATTGCATTCAGAGCCTTTATTGCATTCAGAGCCTTTATTGCATTCAGAGCCTTTATTGCATTCAGAGCCTTTATTGCATTCAGAGCCTTTATTGCATTCAGAGCCTTTATTACATTCAGAGCCTTTATTGCATTCAGAGCCTTTATTGCATTCAGAGCCTTTATTGCATTCAGAGCCTTTATTGCATTCAGAGCCTTTATTGCATTCAGAGCCTTTATTGCATTCAGAGCCTTTATTGCATTCAGAGCCTTTATTGCATTCAGAGCCTTTATTGCATTCAGAGCCTTTATTGCATTCAGAGCTTTTATTGCATTCAGAGCCTTTATTGCATTCAGAGCCTTTATTGCATTCAGAGCCTTTATTGCATTCAGAGCCTTTATTGCATTCAGAGCCTTTATTGCATTCAGAGCCTTTATTGCATTCAGAGCCTTGTGTTTGAGTAAGATCATATTCCCCCCACCATTTTCTTTCTACCCACAATTGACACTTTTGTCTACTTTCAGGTGCAAATGGAGCGTTGATTAACCGGTTGACAGATGAAGCTAAAGAGCGGATGGGAGTGGCAAGCTCTGCGTTCTGTTCTGTCGCAAAGAAATTCATCAACGGGAAAATCCAGATCCAGACTCTCAATCAAATCCTTGAAAGAAAAACAGAATTCACTCAGTTGCTGAAGATAGGTGATTGTTCTGGGAAATAGTCAACAATAAAACAAAAATATATATATATATTAGTTAATATTGTTTCACTCCAGATGGAAAAAGAACATCTCAAACTGTAGGATGTGTGTATCTTTTCAAAAACAGATGACCTGTGTGATGACGGTCGTTGTCAGGACGGGGACGCCATGAAACGATTACTGAGATGGAGAGAGGAGGAAGTGGAGGCTATCGTCAATGACAAGAAGATGGTTGAAGGCCTCCTCAAATTTTGCCACAAACTCCATGATCATCTCAAAAGTGAGTTCAATGTTTTCAAATCTTTATATTTCTTAAGAGCTTATGATATTTGTTTAAGTATTTGCAACAATTTCCTCATGCAAAACAACAGTGGCATATCACAAGGTCTGAGCATGCAACATGTAAAGTGTTGGTCCCATGTGTCATGAGCTGAAATAAAAGATCCCAGAAATGTTCCATACGCACAAAAAGATTTCTCTCAAATGTTGTGCACAAATTTGTTCACATCCCTGTTAGTGAGCATTTCTAATTTGCCAAGATAATCCATCCACCTGACAGGTGTGGCATATTAAGAAGCTGATTAAACAGCATGATCATTACACAGGTGCACCTTGTGCTGGGGACAATAAAAGGACACTCTAAAATGTGCCATTTTGTCACACAACATAATGTCACAGATGTCTCAAGTTTTGAGGGAACATGCAATTGGCATGCTGACTGCAGGAATGTCCACCAGAGAAAAATTAATCTTATGCTATTTTACAAATTTTGCCATGAGGCTGAGAGACAATGTTGCTGTTTTAGAGCTCAGGGATTCTTGAAAAACAAGTAAAACTCAACTTTTCCCACAAATATTTGTCTTAATATCAACAACATTTGAAATATATATTTGATAGACCAAAGTATCAACAAATACACCATGTAAAGGAACAACCAATTTATATACTGTATATTGTTTTTCATAAAATGCAACTAAACTGGATTTATGTCAACTGTCAGGCATTACATTTTTACAATTATTGTCCAGCAAGCGTTTAACGGCCTTGATTGTTTAATTCTAACATTAGATAATATTTTTTTATACAAATCTCCAAACTTATTTTCGTTTTGTTTTATAGCACTATATAATGCTCCAGGGCTCATTTTGTTAGCATTTTGTCATGTTGAAAAATTTTTTTTTGAACATAAAGCAAACATTTCCCCTTACGTCTAGCACAGCAAATACATCAATTGTTTCAGCATATGTTGCAGAACAGTGATTACAATGGTTTATTTTTCAGAATATTGACAAAGAAATCTATTTTTAGGGGAGTTGACAACAGATGCTCTAAACCCACATATTCTTGCCTCTAAAAAGAAAAGTTCAATACAAATAATTTGTAAAATATGGAAAAACCATTCTATCAGATCTTTCAGCACCGAGTTGAAGTTAGACCAAAATCTGACTGAGTTAATGTTTCATGGAGTTGACAAATATTTTTCATTCACAGTAAAAAAAAAAAAAAGCCTCCGGAGGCACGCAGAGGCCAAATTGTGTTCCGTACCGCAACGCCGTGCGCCTCTAAAATGTTGTAACAATACGTAGCGATTCCTTCACAACCGCTCTGCGCTGCTCAGCAAAGTGCAAGAAGTATGAATGCCCTGACTTTATACAGAGGACATAACCGTAAATGCTGCACGGTCAACACAGATGTCGCATTGACCATGCAGTGACTTTTTAAGAAGCGGTAGATCGGTTCTATGTACGCTATTTCTATGCTTCCCGTTCTTAACTTTAGTTTTTGCGTGTTTTACTTCTGGTTTTGTACACTAGCTTCAAACAGATGAAAATATAATATTTTTGGTTATGGAGAAGAAGTGGTTTAGATGGTATAATGATTCTCTACACCAGGGGCTCCCAAACTTTTTCACTCTGGGCCCCCCTGCAGCTGTTTTTATTTGATTTCAAACACTGTTTTTAGAGAGTTTGAAATTGGGATCCTTTGCTTCGGATCAGGGCATTTCCAGGCATAGAGCTGACATGGAAATGTAATAAATAATATTGAAAATATTTTGAAAATTCCCCCAAATAAATATTTTCCCTTACATAATTTCCCCAAGATGTAAAGCTCAAATAATGCAACAAAGTATTTTTTTTTCAACAATAAAAATAAGGATTGACCTCGACCTCGACTTTCAAGAATCCCTGAGCTAATTTCCTGCCAATCTACACATTTTGCCATGAGGTTGAGAAAATTATGCAATTTTAAAAGCTTATTTCTTGTAATATATATATATATATATATATTTTTAATGTCATGACTTATGACGTGTTCATATGCTATCTGGGCGACCTCCGGGGGCCCCCAAAGCTTGTGGCCCCCCCTGCCTTGTGGGGGCTGCGGGGCTGTGTGCTACGCCAGTGACCGATATGTGCAAATTATTTCCCTGAGAAGGAGACGATTATATTTAACCACAGTTTAAGGAAACTGTGTGATTCAGTTATAGAATGCACAACTCACCATGAATTTTGGATTGTTATAGTTATTTTGTTCATTGCGTGGATTTCTTTTGCTTGAGGAAATTGTAGCCCTATGACTTGACATAACACTCATGGTTTAAGGTTCTCAATAAATGCCATATTAAATCCACAGTCGATGTGAGAGAGCTGCAGTGCAAAAACCAAGAGAACATAGATCAGATGACGCTGGATAATTTCATGGAAGTTCACAGACTTGACCATGACTCCTCTAATGTAACTGGGGTGGTCACATACTTCAACCTGTGTGATGACACCAGGCAGATGGCATCTAGCCTACGTGCTATCAGGGACAGCTACATTTTCACTATGTGTTGGGAGAAACAAGCCAAAGAGCTTTCACAAAACCAACTTGACACAGATGAGACAGAAGCAAAGCCTGAGAGGGAGACAGAAGTGTACACTCTCGATCTGATTCACAGCGAAATATTCCAGAGTTGCAACGATAATTACAGGAGCATCTATGAGAGTTTGAGATCTGGTACGATATCATTGGAGGAGGTGGATAGTATCTTTGAAGCCTACAAAGACAAGTACAAAGACATGGAAAAAGATCTGAAGATAATGTGCAGGATCAACTCAGCTGATGATGGAAGATGGATCAAGAGCAGGGTCCAGCAAATCCAACAATACCATGACCTTCATCTAGCATTGGAATCGGCCAAGGTCATTATGGATGTCAGAGAGACTATCTGTCCTCAAGGGGACTTCAATGTACTACAGACACTGCTAGATATGGTGAGTTGGAAAAATGATCAGGTCACAAAAGTGATCTTGGTTCAATATATTAAGCATTTCTACACTCTTAGAAAAAAAAAAGGTGCTATCTAGAACCTTAAAGGGTTATTCGGCTTTTCCCATATGATAACCCTTTACAGAACCCTTTTGGGTTTAATGTAGAACCCTTTCCACAGAGGGTTCTACCTGGAACCCAAAAATGGTTCTCCTATGGGGACTAGCGAAGAACCATTTTGGAAGCCTGTTTTCTAAGAGTGTAGCATTGCTATAGTCTATTCATATAAATTATTATGATGTTTCCAGAACACGGAGGACTTTAAGGAAGAAAGTCTGAATCGCATTGATAACAATTTGCTGGAGATCAAGAAGGATCTTGAGGACATCACAGAACCTCGCAGACGGTGTCTTCGAGAGCTCGGACTGAGGATAAACTTTGTCAAATGGGTCAAAGAAGCTCTTGAAGGTGAGGTCATACCAGAAGACAAGGCAGAAAAAGAGCAGCACCAGTAGTAGCCAACTAGTTAGGGTTTCCCATAACGAACTTAAAACAGTTTTTCTTTGCTGTTGCAGATATCAACGAGCTGAAAGTGTTTGTTGACCTGGCCTCCATCTCCGCCGGAGAGAACGACTTGGATGTGGACCGTGTAGCCTGTTTCCACGATGCTGTTCTTGGTTATTCCTCCATGCTCTATGGCCTTCCACCAGATGCCGACTTTCATGCCTTCAAGGAGGCTTTGACAAAACTGTGGAAGGCGCTTGGAAATGACAGCAACATACCAAATAAGCTGGTTAGATGTTATGATAATTATGACATATTTAACATTCCGGGAAAAGCTTGTCAAACCTGAAGGACTGAGGCCTGTATTTCAACATTGTAAATAATGGCTCTTCAGCACTACACTTTCAGAATTGTGTTTTTTTTTATGCAGAGCACCATTTACTGGACATGATATAATATGTAATGTAATATAGCAGATAGCTTTTATCCAAAGCGACTCAGTCGTGCGTCCATTCATTTTTTTTTTACTTACGGGTGGACCACGGGAATCAAACCCACAAATCCCGTTATTGCAAGCGCCATGCTCTACAGACTGAGCTACAGAAATAATGCTTGAAAACGATATTCACAATTATTTCCTCCCTGATTACAGAGGGACACTGCACGTCATTTGGAGTGGCTGAAAACGGTGAAGGACAGCCATGGTTCTGTGGAACTCTCTTCTCTATCATTGGCCACATCCATCAACACAAGAGGCATCTACATTATCAGTGCACAAAACCAGAAGAAGGTTTGTTCAATAAAATTAGGAAGGTTACTGTGTTTATTAACAATTGAAATATTTGTTTATATTAGTTTGTTGGAAGATTTATCTTCGTTATTAAGGAGTTACTGTCTAGTAGTGTTGAGCGATTACCGACCTCAGAAGGCACTAATCGCTCAGCACTGCTGTCTGTGTTTGTACTCGTACAAGGTTTTCAATTTCTTTCTGCTATTGTTTAACAAATATCTGTAAGCTCTTTCCTTTGATGCTAAGCACTTTGATGCTTCTTATATTGGATCTTGTCCATGGTTGTTTTCTTCAATAGCTGTGTTTAGACACTGCTCTGAAGCTGCAGATCCCAGAGCACCAGGAGGAAGATCAGATGCGCAACTACTCCTTAGAAGACCTGAGAGATCTGCAGAACAAGCTAATGCTGATGTCTGGAAAGGGGGAACCAAGCCAGATTGAGGTGGATCACTTTACTGAGGTAATGTGATTGGGGAGCTTGAGGATCATCACACACCTGAAATAATAATGACTGAAAATATCATGCTATCACAGGATCTTTAAATGAACTTACCTGAGATCATATATTTGATTTGTAATATATGATTTTATGTACAGAAACTGAAGTTTTAAATAATAACTTGCTTTATCTTCTCAGGTTTTTGACAGTGTCCAGAGGCTAGCTGTAGCCTTTGTAGATCTTTATGCTGCTGGGAACCCACTTTTTAGGTGTTGGGAGGCCAAGATTCACTGTAATACTCAAAGTGATACTGGTATCGTAATGGAATTCAACCTTGGCAACATTCTACAAAACATAATGGTGGAGGGCAATGCAATGGACCATCTTACAGACCTGTGCAGGAAGATAGAGGTGTGTTTGGATGACTGGAACAGATTCATGGACAAACAGAGATCTCAGCACTATTACCTCAACTATTACACCGCAGAGCAGATAGTCTACCTTTGTAATGTTTTGACAGAGAAGAATTTGAACACTAAGTTGGATGAAAAGGTGTTGATGATGCTCTCTTTCATCAAACCTGACTGCTCCGTGTCAGATGTGTGGGAGACATGGATGACTTTTCAGAACAACATGACAGAAACTGAGCAAGATGAAGACCCCAGATTTCAGACATTCATTGACCTTCATAATGACTTGGGAGACTTTGATTCTTCTTTTGCTGATGAGGACAAATGTGCCATTGATGTTCTGCAGAGCCTTCTGGATCAGGCTGTTGGTTTACGAAAACTGGATCTGGTCTGGGATGCTTACATGAAAGATATGAGGGGCATTCTCCAGGACTCCTTAGACACCAGAAGCTTTGGTAGATTGCTAGAGATGTTGGCCAACAAAGAGAACCAGGAAGAAGATGATGAAGAACCCATGCTTTTAGAACCAAGTGAGAATACAGTCCGGAGAAAGCTCCCAAAAGGCCTCTTCAATTGTCAACCTAATCTCATAATCTGCCCACAAAATGAAATCTTGACTTCAAGCATCTGCTTGTATATGACCAGTGACTATGAGCAGCTGCCTACCTATGATGAAGTCCTCCTGTGTACCCCTGCCACGTCCTATGAGCAGGTGGAGCTTTTCTTCCGGCGATGTCTCACACCAGGCTACTTGGGTGAGAAGATCTATACCCTGCTCTTCGCAGACCACCTGAGCTATGAGGTGAGCTACGCAGTGGAGAAGTTATTTCAGAAACTGAGTTCATATTCCAGGAACAACTACAGGTTGGTGATCATCTGCAGCGCAGAAGGAGAGCACACCTACATCCCCACTGCCTTCAATCAGTTCAAACGGAACATGGTGCCACAGGAGTCTCTTGAGAGGATTCAGAGATACCTGTCCAGGCATTACACTGTCCCCTCACACCAGACCAGTGCGGCATCTGTGTTCAAAGGGCGACACTTTGTTGGGATTGTGTCTTCCCAGAGGGCTGGAGTTGGTAAGTCACAACATACGGAATGTGTTTCACTTCGTATAGTCCCACAGAGCCAAACATGGGTTTTCAAATGTAACCCTGCTATATTTAATATTATGAAATGAATGTTTTTAAACATGCGTTTTTAATTTCAGTTGCAAGTCTTGAGTTTCAGGAATACTAATAGTTTATACTCTCAACACATGAGTTATTTAAGTAGAAATGATTCAATGCCCAATACATTTGACCTAGGACTTTGTAGAGCTGAATCAAATGTGTTATTTATTTGTAGGAAAATCTCTGTACATACAGAGGTTGTATGAAAAACTGGAGGGGACTGTGACAATGGGAACCACATTCCGTAAATGCATTCGCTTAATTGAGCCCAAGGTCGATGAGCATATCATTCTTCAGTCCTTGTTTGAAACGCCAGAGAGCAAGGAACACAAAGTCTTTCATTTTGATGTCACATCCTCGGTAAATATTCCTAGTATTAATAAGATATTGAAAATAGTTAATGTTTTTCTGTGACAGGAGATTTTACATGCGTGCTTTTGATGTGCTCCAGGTACAGAAAGGCCTCCATGAATTTCTATTCAAACTGTTCTTCCTGCGTTACCTGACGGATTCCGACGGACTGATGTGGAAATGCAGCAACAAGCACTTGTATGTGATTGAGACACTACAATCCACCAATGAACCGCTCAGACATGCTTCAAGATCTGTAAGTGTCAATCTTTTTTAATTTTGGTCATGTCACGTGAAACGGTTTGAAGTATACTGTTAAATAGCCCTACCAAACGCAGACCAGTGGCTAGCTGCTAGCGTGTTCAATTAGCGTGTTAGCGTGTTAAAAAGATAGAGGAAGATCAGTGTTCTCCGATGTCATTATCTGAAAACACTGATGACATCATCTAGTGTGCATCATGTAATTTCAACCAACTATGAGCAGGAAAAGGTTTCTTTACTACATTCTTTACTAGGATAATATATATATATATATATATATATATCTCTCTTTAAATACTTTTCTGTTAGACAACCCATTTTAGTCATGGAGGTAGTGTTTGTCAAAATACTTAATATGACATGTATTTGTCTGTTTAGGATCCAAAGGGACACTTTCCTCTGTTTGAGGTCTTTCCTAAGGTCTTCTGCCGTCCACCAAAAGAGGTTATGGGGTTGGAAGCGAGAATTGGAGACGATCCAGTACTGGACACTGAGGACCCACTCATGGATGACCAGTGTTTCAGGAGTGAGACCTTTCAAAGACCATACCAGTATCTAACACGGTTCCATAGGGGTGAAAATCTCGACAGCTTCAACTACCAAAGAGTTGAAGGAACTCATGCAGAGTGTCTTCAAATGCTCTTCATCTACTGTGGTATAATGGATCCATCCTGGGCAGAGTTGAAGAACTTTGCTGGATTTCTCAATCTTCAGTTGCTAGACTGTGAGACATCGGATTTCTGCAACTTTGAGTTTGTTGGAGACACTCTTAGGGGATTCAGAAACTTTGTGGTTGACTTCATGATCTTGATGGCCAAGGACTTTGCCACTCCGTCTCTCTGCATCGCTGACCAGAGCCATGGGAGGCAGCCGATGGACACTGGACTCGACGAAAGAGATCTAGCCCCGTTCCTCATCAGGAAGAGATGGGAATCAGAACCGCATCCATACATCTTCTTCAATGATGACCATGTGTCCATGACCTTCATTGGATTTCACCTACGGCTGAACGAGCAAAATGGGGTTGACGCCATCAATCCGTCAACAAATGCGGTAATCAAGAGAAACATTATGACCAAAAACCTGTACAATGGCCTCAGACATCAAAGAGTTCCCTTTAACATCGACTTTGACCAACTTTCTCGAGCAGATAAGATTGAGCGTCTATGTAGTGTGCTGGGGAACAAGTGGCCAACAGACCCTGATGAAACGTATGAGCTCACCACTGACAACATACTTAAGATGATGGCCATTCACATGAGGTTCAGGTGTGGCATTCCAGTCATCATAATGGGGGAGACTGGCTGTGGGAAGACACGGCTCATCAAGTTCCTGTGCGAGTTGAGAAGGAGTGGGGCGCCCACGGAGAACATGAAACTCGTCAAAGTTCACGGTGGAACTACATCTGACATGATCTACAACAAGGTGCGGGAGGCAGAGAAGATTGCGGTTGCCAATAAAGAGAAACACGATTTTGATTCTGTTCTTTTCTTCGATGAAGCTAATACCACTGAAGCAATAAGCAGCATTAAGGAGATCCTATGTGACAACACTGTGCAAGGACAACAACTCAGCTCCCAAACTGGCCTGCAAATCATTGCTGCGTGCAACCCTTACAGGAAACACACAGATGACATGATCAAGAGGCTGGAGGCAGCTGGTTTAGGGTACAGGGTCCGAGCTGAAGAGACTGAAGAAAGACTTGGATCAATCCCTCTTCGTCAGCTGGTGTATAGGGTCCAAGTGTTGCCCCCGAGCATGATCCCTCTGGTATGGGACTTTGGGCAACTCAGTGATCACACAGAGAAAATGTACATCCAGCAGATTGTACAGAGAGTTGTGGAAACAAATTCAATCAACAGAGAATCCATCAGGATGATCACTGATGTGCTGTCGTCATCGCAGGGATTTATGAGAGAGAGGAAAGACGAATGCAGCTTTGTCAGTCTCAGGGATGTGGAGCGCTGCATGCAAGTGTTTGTGTGGTTCTACAACAACCACTCACTGTTTCAGAATGAGTTAGAAGCATTCCTCCAGAAACAACCCCAGGAGGCAAGGAGCAGGAATGACCAACTACACTTACCTGCCAGTGATCCAGTTGTTTGGTCATTGTTGATGGCTGTTGGTGTATGTTATCAAGCCTGTCTAGAAAAAAAAGGTGAATACCAGACCACAATCTGCAAATTCCTTCCCCAAGTCACCCCAAAGCAGATGAAGCAGGAAATCTCAGTCATGCAGGACCTTCTCCTAAGCGGTGTCCCAATGGGAGAGACAATAGCAAGAAACAAGGCTTTGAAAGAGAATGTCTTCATGATGGTGATCTGTATCGAGTTACGAATCCCCTTGTTTTTGGTTGGCAAGCCTGGGAGCTCCAAATCTCTGTCTAAAACTCTGGTTGCAGATGCCATGCAGGGCCAAGCTGCACATTCTGAACTGTACAAAAGGCTGAAACAGGTTCACCTGGTGTCCTTCCAGTGCAGCCCTCATTCCACGCCAGAGGGAATCATCAACACATTCAGACAATGTGCCCGCTTCCAAGAGAGCAAGAATTTGGAGGAGTACATCTCTGTTGTTGTGCTAGATGAGATTGGATTGGCAGAGGACTCCCCAAAAATGCCTCTGAAAACACTGCACCCCTTACTGGAGGAAGGCTGCATTGATGACGAGCCACTGCCTCATAAGAGAGTTGGATTCATTGGCATCTCCAATTGGGCCTTGGACCCTGCCAAGATGAACAGAGGCCTCTTTGTGTCCCGTGGTGACCCAGACCAAAATGAGCTACTTGAGAGTGCGAAAGGCATATGCTCATCTGACAAGATGATTCTGGAGAAGGTTAAGCACCTCTTCACACCTTTCTCCCAAGCATATATGACGACTTGCAAGAAAGGCAAAGGGTTTTTCGGTCTACGAGATTACTATAGTCTGGTGAAGATGATGTTCGCCATCACCAAGGCCTCTAAGCAGAGCCCCAGTACAGGTCAAATCATTGAAGCAGTCCTAAGGAACTTCAGTGGAAGGGATGATGTGGACGCAGTGTGTATATTCACCAAAGAGCTGCCCGGCCAATTCATTCAACCTGATTTGGATGGCATCAGCACTATTGATCTGGTGAAACAAAACATTGTTTCCATTTACCAAGATGAGGAGTGCCGATATCTCCTTGTCCTCACCAAAAACTATGCAGCCCTCCAGATTCTCCAGCAGACATTTTTCTCAGACCACAACCATCCAGAGATCATCTTTGGTTCCAGCTTCCCAAAGGATCAAGAGTACACTCAGATCTGCAGAAATATCAACCGAGTGAAGATCTGCATGGAAACTGGCCAGACTGTTGTGCTTCTGAACCTTCAGAATCTGTACGAAAGTCTCTACGACGCTCTCAACCAGTACTATGTTTCACTTGGGGGCCAGAAGTATGTCGATCTTGGATTGGGAACCCATCGTGTGAAGTGCAGAGTTCACAAAGACTTCCGGCTAATTGTCATTGAAGAGAAAGAGGTGGTCTACAAGCAGTTCCCAATTCCCCTGATAAACCGTCTGGAAAAGCACTACCTGGACATCAACACTGTTCTCAAGAAGGACCAGACGGAGATTGTCGAACAACTAAAGGAATGGGTCAAACACTTTGTCTCCTTGAAAAGTCAGCAGTCCAAGACAGACCGCTACAAGCCACATGATGTCTTCATTGGCTATCACTCAGACACATGCTCCTCTGTGGTCCTGCAAGTGACTGAGAAGATGAAAACTGAGTCTGACGAATCTGACACTCAGATGAGAGTCCTGGATGAAGCCAAGCTTATCATGCTGAACTGTGCAACTCCAGATTCTGTCATTCGACTTGACGGTACTAAATTATCTGCTGATGAGACCGAGTCCCTGACGCAAATCTATTTTGAGGAGCAGAATCATCATTCCCTAGCAGACTTCATTGCCTCTCACACACAAGAGGAGGAATGGTTGCATTACCACTTTACAGAGGTAATTCACTTGATTCGTATTTTTTTAAGAATATACCTTTTGAATAGAATGCATCTTATATTGCTCATAAATCGTTTTTTGCTCCTTTTGAAGGTCACAACATTTTCCCGGCTATTGACAGCAGCAGATATCTATCAGCTGCAGAACATCACAGAGCTTTGCAATGTCAAGCTTCTCTCGCTGCAACAGTTTGACACAGAGCATTCCTTCCTCAAAGAAATCAGGTCTGCTTAAAAGTTTGAAGAGAAGCTCAGTATATAGGGTTGCACAATTCCAATTACTTTCCCAAAATGTTTTCCAGAATTCCTGGTTGGAAGATTCCTGGATTTCCTGCTTATTCCGTTCTGATTCCAGGCGTTTTTCAATCAGGATTTCTGGAAAACCTGGGAATTCTGGGAAAGTTACCAGAATTTTGCAACCCTAATTGTATCATTTGTGTGTGTAACCTTGTAGATCATTCATAAGAATGGTACAGGATTAGGAACATAACTGTGTTCTCTCTAGGCAATTTCTTGACTCCACATCTGCCGACAAAGTCCTCATCATCCAAACAGACTATGATGAGGACTCCCAGAGCATGAACATTCTGGCATCTGCCAAGTGAGTGATTCTCATTTAGATTTGTCGTCACAACCATTGGAGAGAACTAAACTGAAGTATTAGGTGACACTTGTTGTATTTTTTTTTCTCCATTTAAATGTTTGATCTTTGAATCTCCTCAGATATTCATCCATGAATGAAATAAACAAATCAAAGGAAGGTGACAATGGAAGGGTGTTTGTTTACTTTGTTACCAAACTGCCCCGAATTAAAGGTGGAACCTCGTATGTTGGATTTCATGGAGGTGAGTTCGTGTTAAAAGCTATACAACAGGCTTTATTTAATAGTATGATCTAGCATCCCACCAAAGAAATGATCTGTTCTGAAATGCTTTCAATATTTACGGGAATTCAAAATACAAAAAAAGACACTTGCACATGTGAGCGATCTTTCTTTTTTTGTAGGTGCACGGTAACAATGAATAACGTGAAAGAAAAGATAGAGCTGCATACAGCTAGCGTCACTGTTCTTTATCAAGCTTTACGTATCGTTAGAGCTTTGACAAAGGCCTTGGAGGCCGATGCGCAAAGTTTAATAAAGAACAGCGATACTAGCAAGAGCAGTATGCCGGTTTCTCTTTCATATTTACCGGTATGCAATTTCCATCCTCTTTTTCTTCGCAAAGGACCCTGGAAATCAGTTCACATTGACGACCTTAGAAAATCCAAGGAGTTTGTATCAGACGTCCAGTCCTTGAGAAAGCTACCCATCAGCCAACTTTTTGAGAAAATTGAAGAGCCGTCCGAGGGTACATTTTACTTGAATTATAAATTATAAATATCCCAAATTACTTAAAAAAAAAAAAAAAATGTATGGGTAGCCCCAGTGGGAAGAGAACCCATGACCCTTTCATTGCAAGTGCCATGCTTTACCAACTGTTATTATGCACAGTAGCACAAATGTCATAGTTGGGAATTGACTGTAAATAATCCTAGATAATTAGTTTTTTCATACGTTTTCTTTCTTGTTCCAGCCATGCAAACAGATGACACATACATCGAGGCACATGGGCTAGAGCACTCTGTAAGTATTGGATACTACATATTGTATACTACATATTGTATACAAGTTTGTATTGCAGTTCTTAATTATAATATGCATGTGCTTCTGGTTTCTGTAAACCTAACATGGTCAGGGTGTTATTCATGTGAGCATGTTGTTGTTTTAGGCTGAGTTTGATGCCACAGATCTGATGCGAAGCTGTGTGCAGAGTGCAGTGAGCATGCTCAGAGATCAGGAGGACAGTGGAGCTCTCAGCACCAGGAGGGTCGAGATCCTGCTGACACTTCTGGACGATAGCGTGGACCTGAAAGGTTACTGACCCACAATATTTCCAGTGTGTTACTGTAGTTTCAGTGATAACGAGGACATGAAAGGTTAATAACCCACAATATATCCAGTGTGTTACTGTAGTTGCAGTGGTTAAAGACAAGACCTAGAAACTTCTCACTTGAAAAAATAGCATAGCACCACTAAACTAAACTAGAAACATGAGAGGATTTGACAGCATAGCACCACTAAACTAAACTAGAAACATGTGGGAGGTTTTGACAGCATAGCACCACAACTAGAAACGTGGGAGTATTTGACAGCATAGCACCACAACTAGAAACGTGGGAGGATTTGACAGCATAGCACCACTAAACTAGAAACATGAGGGAGGATTTGACAGCATAGCACCACAACTAGAAACGTTGGAGGATTTGACAGCATAGCACCACTAAACTAGAAACATATGGGAGGATTTGACAGCATAGCACCACTAAACTAGAAACATATGGGAGGATGTGACAGCATAGTGCCATTAAACTAGAAACATATGGGAGGATGTGACAGCATAGTGCCACTAAACTAGAAACATGGAAGGATTTGACAGCATAGCACCACTAAACTAGAAACATATGGGAGGATGTGACAGCATAGCACCACTAAACTAGAAACATATGGGAGGATGTGACAACATAGTGCCACTTGCCTCATGACTGCAACAGTAGGGACGAGATAAATAAATGTTCATCACTCATCATGTTTGGTCATCAGATGCTCCAAAAAAAAAGTAGCTAACTAGCTGAGTTTTTCCTTGTTGGACCTGTGTTTACAATGTATCCTATTTTGGTTTGTGTGGTGGTTAGTTTAGCGTTCTGTAACTTTGTAGCAAGTACGGTCTGCATGTGTAGGTGTCCGGATGTATATTTTACAACTGTCTGTTATCTGGTTTTAATGCCCATTCTAGAATGCCCTTCTAGCCAATCAGAAACAAGTATTCAACAATGCTGTAGTATAATGTAGAACAACTGTACTGCACACTGTAGTATCCCTCGATCATGTGTAGTACTAACTATCAAATGTTGTAGTATACTGTAGAAAACTATAGTAAATACTACAGTATTTTTCACACAAACACTGAAGTAAATAAATAGTACAGTAATGTCTGCAAAAACACAACACTTTTTTTTTAATCTATGGTAAATACTACTGTATTTAATTTGCATATTACCCTGCCCATTTCCCTCCCCATATCCCAATTTGTGCCACCCATAAGTTGGAAACCTGCATGCCAAGTATAGACCATATTTCGTGTTCCTTACAGGTTATACAAAAGAGCAGAAACTCTGAACTATCCGTTCAGACCCCAGTCCTACTTACCTACAGGTTATGGAAAATGTTCTATTTTAGTACTTCTCCAGTAGGTTTCCTCAAGGAGAAAGCCTCCACCTCTATGTCAAAGATAGTAAAACAAAAACACGATTGTAAATACTACCGTAATATTTGCAAAAAACACTACAGAATATTAGTCTGCAAAAGCACTATAGCAAATACTACAGTATACTACAATCCACAAAAATGCTACATTCATTACTATAGTATTTACTACAGTTTTTCTTTTCCTACAGTAATTTATACTTTAGTTAGCTGTAAATACTGCGGTATACTAAGGTCAAATCTGTAAAAACACTACAGTGAATACTATAGTATTTATACCATATAGTACTATACTATAGTATTTATACCACTATAGTACTTTTCATTATAAATGGGCCCAAAATCCAAATATAGAACAATTATCTCAGATCGTAACAGCAAACAAATACTGTAACTAAAGGTAACTGGCTTTTACATGAATGTATATGCTTGACCTCTGTATTGTGCCCTAAAGCTACGTTCCTGACAACCCTGAGAAGCCGCCTTCACTCTCTACTGGAGAACCGTGAGCGAAATATTCCTTCCCCCAAGTTCTGGGTGTTAACGGAGGCATCTAACATCGATGCTCTTCAGGAGGGGGGAACCTTCACGTATGTTAATCAATGATACTGCACTACTCTGCATATGGAAAATCTATAATTTCATTCATTTTCAAATGGTTATTTTGTCTTGTCATTGTTCAGAAGTATAGTCAGTTCATACTGTATTTGTTCCACAGACAAACTCTATGGAAGAGAATCCAAGCAGTGGTCACACCCCTCTTGGCCCAGTTGGTCTCAGTCATCGACCGGGACCGTAATCTTGACCTCCTGGTGGACAGCAACAGTGGGGAGGAAGTCCGAAACCTGTGGCTGAAGATATTCGGCAGTAACGAGATGCTTGATATTCCTAACGTTGATCTCAAGTGAGTGATTTATGTGTGATGATACACAGACCGGATTAAGAAACCGACTGGACTGCCTGGAGTCCTTGTATGACAGTGTAAGGTTTTATATAGCCTGTGTTGTGTCTCAGTGGAACAGGTAGATGTCACTGCTCACAAACTCCCCATTTCCCACAGTTCTGAGTCTAAGACCATCCTGGTGCAGAGCCATGTCACAGCTGAGAGGACCATGTGCTGCACAATGCCCTTTAGCTGGAGGATCAGAGATATCCTGGACGAACTATTGATTCAAACTCAGCAGACCAGAGGTAAATAATTGAATGCCTTAATTCAGACTTAAAAAAAAAAAAATTGAACGATACATTTAGATAACAATTGTATAGCTTATGCAAATGTAATACATTATTCTTAAAGGTGTATTTCTTATCTCTCATGTGCACTACTTACACTATTTGGTTGTATAAACTCAATCTTATACAAATGTTTTTTTCTTGGGAGGACGTGTCGAGGTGTTCTTTGAGAAAATCCCCCTTGGTCAGTATCTGGCTACATTGGGTGAGAAACTGCAGAGGGAATTTTTCCAAAGGTACCTGCAGGACTTCATTGCCATGACGATGAAAGTGGCTTCGGAGGCGGAGTTAAAGGTATGCCTTTGCAACATCATCATGTTTTCAATACATACAAATAGTAAAACAATAGGTTCCATTTATAGAAAGGTCCTTTCTATTTACTGTCAAATATGATAATATGGCTACCCATAAATTAGGTGATCCTAATGAATATATGTATTTTCCCAGCATCTGTGTGAAGCCCTAAGCTGCTGTGTGAATGAGCTCCAGAGGCGACGAAAAGCTCCAAGTGAAGAGATTCCCTCCCTGCCCCTGATCCACACTGCCTACAACATGTATCGTACCCGTCTGCACAACCTCACCAGGATGATGTCGTTGCAACCACAGGTGGTTCCTCACCTGCAGAGAATCCCACTAATGAAGGACAGCCCAGAGATGGTAAGAATCACACTAGTGAAGTACAGACCAGAGTAAGAATCACACTAGTGAAGGACAGCCCAGAGATGGTAAGAATCACACTAGTGAAGGACAGCCCAGAGATGGTAAGAATCACACTAATGAAGGACAGCCCAGAGTAAGAATCAAACTAGTGAAAGACAGCCCAGAGATAGTAAGAATCACACTAGTGAAGGACAGCCCAGAGATAGTAAGAATCAAACTAGTGAAGGACAGCCCAGAGATGGTAAGAATCACACTAATGAAGGACAGCCCAGAGTAAGAATCACACTAGTGAAGGACAGCCTAGAGATGGTAAGAATCACACTAATGAAGGACAGCCCAGAGTAAGAATCAAACTAGTGAAAGACAGCCCAGAGATAGTAAGAATCACACTAGTGAAGGACAGCCCAGAGATAGTAAGAATCAAACTAGTGAAGGACAGCCCAGAGATGGTAAGAATCACACTAATGAAGGACAGCCCAGAGTAAGAATCAAACTAGTGAAAGACAGCCCAGAGATAGTAAGAATCACACTAGTGAAGGACAGCCCAGAGATAGTAAGAATCAAACTAGTGAAGGACAGCCCAGAGATGGTAAGAATCAAACTAGTGAAGGACAGCCCAGAGATGGTAAGAATCAAACTAGTGAAAGACAGCCCAGAGTAAGAATCAAACTAGTGAAAGACAGCCCAGAGATGGTAAGAATCACACTAGTGAAGGACAGCCCAGAGATGGTAAGAATCACACTAGTGAAGGACAGCCCAGAGATGGTAAGAATCAAACTAGTGAAGGACAGCCCAGAGATGCTAAGTGCATATATTTTCCACACACTGCCACATTTAGTTATGAGAAATCAGGTTTTTTATGTGCCAAATGTTTGTATAGAGTATATATGAATGTATGATAGTAGTTGAACACACAGTATATAGTAGTAGGATATCTACAGTATGTACTGTCAAAAAAGGGAGTACCCCCGTGACGGAGGCCTTGCAGCCGAAACGCGTCAGATTTTTAAAACCTTGTTTCTATTGAACATGCCATACAAATAAAGCCATTTTAATTAACTATACGAAGAGCACCGTGGTCCTCCTTTCTTTTTGATGACCAATTCACCCCTTTTACCAAAGAGCACCTTCTGTCTACCAAAATGTACTATTGTGTACCTTAGTAGAGCTTCCCTTCTTCCTCTTCCTACTAGTACAGTATATACTGTACTGCAAACATACTGATAGAAATGTCATAGTAAACATGTCAGTAACTATACCACTCCTCTGCCAGGTTTTTAATTTTTAAATATTTTTTGTACCTTTTATTTAACTAGGCAAGTCAGTTAAGAACAAATTATTATTTTCAATGACGGCCTAGGAACAGTGTAACTGCCTGTTCAAGGGCAGAACAACCCTTGTCAGCTTGGGGATTTGAACTTGCAACCACCGCTCTAACCACTAGGCTACCCTGCCCCCACAGGTTCTGGATGTCTATGCAGCAGTTGCCTGTGTTGAGCTCCTGGAACCCCCTGCATTGGACTCTGATGCCCAGTGCCAGGACTGGCTGAAGCAGGTGAAAAGACTGAAGGGGTCTATGGAGCTGGTCTGCTCCCAGAGAAGCCTGAAGCAGTATGGAGAGAGGAGCCGGGAACTGTTTGACTACATCTGGTGAGGGAAATGTCTCTTTGAAAGACTACAGAAGGCCATTTGACTTTATTTTGTTTATAAGAAAGTCAATATGCATTGCGAAAGAGGTGAAGACCTTCACTGTATAAAGTTCTGAATTCAAGGTGCTAGTCCATCCACACATGTTGGCATGAAGTAGTAAAGCATATCCATGATATTCAAAAAGCAATAACTAAAAATATATAGTATCAGTCAAAAATTTGGACACCTACTCATTGAAGGGTTTTTCTTTTATTTTTACTAGTTTCTACATTGTAGTATTAAAAACTATGAAATAACACATATGGGAATCATGTAGTAACCAAATGAGTGTTAAACAAATCAAAATATATTTGCCAAGAGTGTACAAAGCTGTCATCAAGGCAAAGGGTGGCTACTTTGAAGAATCTCAAATATAAAATATATTTTGAATTAACACTTTTTTTTGGTTACTACATGATTCCATATGTGTTGTTTTATAGTTTTGATGTCTTTGTTTGTGTTTTAATACAATATAGAAAATAGTCAAACAAAAATATATATATATATAAAGTAATTGTTTGTCTTAATTAACTTTCTCCCAGATATGGCTAATTCTTCCAGAATAAGTAAAGATTTGTCCTTGTTTGTTTTGTGTCTTTAGTAATCATTGGAACCGTATCTGCATCGTCTTTCTGTTTGTGGAACACATGCTGCTAGGCTTTGAGTCTGAGGAGAGGGCGCTCAAGTCTCTGGTCCTTGATCACACTCATACCTTAGGCAAAGTGAGTTCCCATAATAGATTTTTGTTATTTAAGTCAACATGCCACCGATTTACATTTTGTGCTTTGTTTATACCTATATATTTATTTCCATCCCATATTTCAGGTTTAGCACCCATCACTTTTAAACTATGTATATGTGAACCTGAGCTCTTGAACTATGTTAACGTATTGCAATTTTCTCATTACATTGAACTTTGTGCTTAAAGGATAAATTCAGTATTTTACAAGTGAATGTTTAAACTGTTCCTAACTCTGTAACTTCAGCTATCTTTTGACACCACTAGCTAAAAACCAATGGGAGTAATGGGCGACAACTGTGTAATTTACATTTTTTAAATTAAAAACTGAAATCAACTCAATCGGTTGGATGTCATTTTAACTAATATGTGACTGCTAATTATCTCGTGTGGCAGATTCTGGTAAAAAACTCTGACGTAAAGTCGGAGGAACCATTTGCGGCCGTCATTACAATACTGAAGACTTGCAAGCAAAAAGCAAGTGATCTGATTTGCAAGTAAGTCTATTTTGATATCATTTATTTAGTGTAAAAAGCTTTCATATTATATGTCTACATTATTCGCTGTGGCTGATACAGAATTTGATGTTTAATGACGCCAGCTATTTTTTTTCCTTAGGTTTGGTTTCCAGTGCCGTGTGTGCATGGGGGAACCACAAGACCCGGTGGATCTGCCCTGTCACCACATCTTCTGTCTGACCTGTGTCAGAGGATGTCTCAACACAGGCCAAATGTACTGCCCCATGTGCAAACACGAACTCCCAGATGACTTCCAGGTCAAAGTGTCAGAGGACATAAGGTGGGTGTGTTTTACCCTTAAAAAGAAAAAACTGGATAGCCAATGATAAAGGACATGTCTTTCCCTGTAACCGTCTTATCTGTCTAAATCTGTCTATTATGGTTTTGCAGAGCTTGCATCACCCTAAACGCCCAGTTCAGGCAGAGTTGCAATGCGTTTTTCATAGACCTGGTCACTACTGTGTGCTTCAAAGACAACATCCCCCCATCAAAAGGTGTCATCCTGCACCTGTTGTCCTTCCTCATGGTCGAGACAGAACCCATCCCACTCATCAGAGGTAACCTCAACACACACATGCAATAACACACAAACACACTAGTCATAAATATAGAGTTTAGATTCCGTTTGTTCCTTGTATTCTTTTTGACATTTTAAGCATTTAAACAGACCGGAGGGAAGATTGTGGCTCAGTAAAATGTTTTTAATCTTTGTTCTGATTTGTATTATATTTGTTCCAGCACAAAGTCAGATACACACCAAAGATTTCTCACCATTTGATGAGTCTATGGACAAGAATCCTGTGGTGCGATCAGTGATACTCAAGCTTCTGCTCAAGTACACGTGAGTGAAGCAGAAAAGAAAGTGTTGTTTAAACACTATATATATATATATACAAAAGTATGTGGACACCCCTTCAAATGAGTGGATTCGGCTATTTCAGCCACACCCGTTGCTGACAGGTGTATAAAATCGAGCACACAGCAATGCAATCTCCATAGACCAACATTGGCAGTAGAATGGGCCTTACTGAAGAGCTCAGTGACTTTCAACGTGACACTGTCATAGGATACCACCTTTCCAACAAGTGAGTTCATAAAATGTTTGCCTTGCTGGAGCTGCCCCGGTCAACTGTAAGTGCTATCATTGTGTAGTGGAAACGTCTAGGAGCAACAATGGCTCAGCTGCAAAGTGGTAGGCCACAAAAGCTCACAGAACGGGACCGTTGAGTTGCTGAAGCGCATACCATGTAAAAATCGTCTGTCCTTGTTTGCAACACTCCACTACCGAGTTCCAAACTGCCTCTGGAAGCAACGTCAGCACAAGGCCTGTTTGTCGGGAGCTACATGAAATGGGTTTCCATGGCCGAGCATTCCGCACACAAGCCTAAGATCACCATGCGCAATGCCAAGTGTCGGCTGGAGTGGTGTAAAGCTTGGACTCTGGAGTGATGAATCATGCTTCATCATCTGGCAGTCTGACTGACGAACCTGGGTTTGGCGGATGCCAAGAGAATGCTACCTGCCCCAATGTTTAGTGCCAACTGTAATGTTTGGTGGAGGCGGAATAATGGTCTGGGGCTGTTTTTCATGGTTCGGGCTAGGCTCCTTAGTTCCAGTGAAGGGAAATCGTAACGCTATAGCATACAATGACATTATAGACGATTCTGTGCTTCCAACTTTGTGGCAACAGTTTGGGGAAGGCCCTTTCCTGTTTCAGCATGACAATGCCCCTGTGCACAAAACGATGTCCATACAGAAATTATTTGTCTATCGGTGTGGAAGAACTTGACTGGCCTGCACAGAGCCCTGACCTCAACCCCATCGAACACCTTTGGGATGAATTTGAATGCCAACTGCGAGCCAAGCCTAATTGCCCAACATCAGTACCCAATCTCACTGATGCTCTTGTGGCTGAATGGAAGCAAGTCCCCGCAGCAATGTTCCGACATTTTGTGGAAATCCTTCCTAGAAGAGTGGAGGCTGTTATAGCAGCAAAGGGGGGACCAACTCCATATTAATGTCCATGATTTTGGAATGAGATGTTTGACGAGCAGGTGTCCACATACTTTTCATCATGTAGTGTATCACTGCAATGCTGCTGTAACCAGCAACGTATATCAGTTTGTTTCAGATGTTATCAAACACTTGACTGAAAATGAACATTTTTTTTTGTTGTTGTGTGTTTTTAGCTTTGATGAAGTAAAAGAATATCTGCAGCAGTATTTGACATTGATAGAAGAGAGCAACATTCTAGAGGCTGAGGATAAAAATGAACTTTATGCGCTCTACATCAACTGCCTTGAGGTAGGATCTGACAGGATTTCACCCTAAATCAATAGAGTGCTATCACTATTCTATTTGTAAAAGAGGTCTTCTAACCTCAAAGGAACTTTCTGGATAAATAAAGGTTAAATAAATAGAATAGATGTTTAAAACGGTTTTTCTGCAGGACTCCATGTTCGACAGAAAGCCACATGAATGCCAGAAGCCTGCAGACCAGCAGGCCTACCTGCAGAAAGAGACTGAGTTCTTGAGTCAGTTCCTGGACTCTGTCACTGTGTCGGCTGAGACTGTCACAATAGAGTACCTGCAACAGATCGCGAGGGTCCGGCTATGCCTGGACACGGCTGCACACTTGCTCCATAGCACACAGTCTGGTAAAAACACTCAGTCAATATGGCGTCACGAATTCTGATCCTTGTTGCTTTACAAATTGTGCTTGTTGGTGTGAATTAATTATAGTAAAAAAAAAAAACAATTGACGGAATGTTTTATAAGGAATACTATAAGGATCTGTCCTCGGTTCCTCACATTGTGTGCAGGGGAATGTGAAAATCGTCAGGATGCGGTCGAGGAGTTCCTGTGTGCTGTTAGGAGCCTGTGTAAGGAGAGTAAGAACGACTGGTACAGGGTGTACCTGATCCGCAACATCAGCAGCCAGCAGGGTGTAGAGTATGTCCAGAGAATGCTGAGGGATACAGAGACGCACAGGTGGCTTTTTCCTGAAGAGGTGCAGCAACAGGTACATCACAGGGTTTCATACAACCCCATAAAATCCCCCATTGATCCTGTTTTCTGTCCTCTAGTGTTTACAAACATGTTTCTAAAGTGGGACCTGAGTGGGTTAGATACAACGATGTGTATTTCCTAGCTAGTACTGTGAAGGACGATGTTATAGATATCAGGGTCTCTTCCATCGTCTTGCATGCAGAATGAAGATGTTGGCCAGATGGACCAGTATCTCGTCTATGGAGACGACTACCAGGTTATCCGCGAGGCTGTTGCCAAAGCTGTACTAGAGGACAGTGTGCAGGAGATTGAGGATACCTGTCAGGTATTAGTTTAACTCCACTAAACTTAATACCACTGTATGTAATGTGTGTGTGTGTGTGTATTAGTTTTATTACAATGTGTAATGTGTGTGTGTGTGTGTGTGTATTCGTTTCATTAAAACTCTTTCTAACCTAAGATTTTATGGATGTTTGGTGAATTTGTCCTCAGCTTTGTGTGTTGTTTTGTTGTAGAGATGTACTGCACCTGCAAGGAGGCGGACCTTGTATATCCTGCTGGCTCTTTTCAGAGAAGTCACCAGTCTGTACCGAGCAGCCAACACAGGCCTCCACCCCACCCCTAAGGTAAGAACACAGGCCTCTACCCCGCCCCTAAGGTATGAACACAGGCCTCTACCCCGCCCCTAAGGTATGAACACAGGCCTCCACCCCACCCCTAAGGTAGGAACACAGGCCTCCACCCTAAGGTAGGAAGACAGGCCTCCACCCTAAGGTAGGAACACAGGCCTCCACCCTAAGGTAGGAACACAGGCCTCCACCCTAAGGTAGGAACACAGGCCTCCACCCTAAGGTAGGAACACAGGCCTCCACCCCAAGGTAGGAACACAGGCCTCCACCCCACCCCTAAGGTATGAACACAGGCCTCCACCCTAAGGTAGGAACACAGGCCTCCACCCTAAGGTAGGAAGACAGGCCTCCACCCTAAGGTAGGAACACAGGCCTCCACCCTAAGGTAGGAACACAGGCCTCCCCCCTAAGGTAGGAAGACAGGCCTCCACCCTAAGGTAGGAAGACAGGCCTCCACCCTAAGGTAGGAACACAGGCCTCCACCCTAAGGTAGGAACACAGGCCTCCACCCTAAGGTAGGAACACAGGCCTCCACCCTAAGGTAGGAACACAGGCCTCCACCCTAAGGTAGGAACACAGGCCTCCACCCCAAGGTAGGAACACAGGCCTCCACCCCACCCCTAAGGTATGAACACAGGCCTCCACCCTAAGGTAGGAACACAGGCCTCCACCCCGCCCCTAAGGTATGAACACAGGCCTCCACCCTAAGGTAGGAACACAGGCCTCCACCCCACCCCTAAGATATGAACACAGGCCTCCACCCTAAGGTAGGAACACAGGCCTCCACCCCGCCCCTAAGGTATGATCACAGGCCTCCACCCTAAGGTAGGAACACAGGCCTCCACCCCGCCCCTAAGGTATGAACACAGGCCTCCACCCTAAGGTAGGAACACAGGCCTCCACCCCACCCCTAAGCTATACACATTGGACCACCTCCTTCAACTCAACATCTGAGGGAAAACTGTTAGCCCACAACTAACGATAGAGTTGGCAAACTATTCTGATTTTGAAGGTACAATAGTTATACTTTGAATTCTATTTATATTTGTAGACTTCAGAAAATCCCAATTACACTTATCCAAAATGTCTGACTTTGTTTTACTCCTCCAGCAATGCAAAGCACTTGAGGACTTCATCGAGGGATCAAGGTACCTACATCGCAGGGAAGTGAGGGACTTTGCCAAAGAATTGGTTCACAACAGGATGGGAGGACTGAGTGTCCTGGCAGACCGGTCCAGTGTGGAACACACCCTTATAGAGCTGGCTGTCCACATGTCTGCTGTGCTGTTCACTGGGACAGAAGGGCTGCTCACACCTCTACAGCAGCTTGGCCTGTCTCCCAACAATATGCTGGTATGATTCTCATTAGCACCTGTCAATATCTTACATTGACTTTCTCCTTGTTGACTGTGGGAGTTGTCTTTTATCTGCTTATGTCTACCCCAACAGAGTGCCTTTCTACCCACAATGCCTGAGGACATGCTGGCTGTCGCTCAAAGGCTTATAACACAGAATAAAGTGGATTACGGACTCTCCTGGTACTGTAAGTACAGACATTTTGAATCCTAACCTGATAAACTCGTGTACTGTAACTTGAACTTTTGAGTTCATCATCGGAGGTACACCTCTGTGAAATTTGATTTGTTAACATCGTGCTACAGGAAGCGTATAGACAGTAACTGTGTTGTGGATATCTACCGTTGGAAATTGATTGTTAATTTTCAGATTCAGCTAATATAATTTTGGGTCAAAAATAATAACATTTCTGTATAAGCTCAGTTTTGACTCGAATCTCAACAGCTTGTCCGAATGGTCACCCCTGTGTTGTGGATAAGGTAAGCAAAGGTCTTCATGTAAAATTGCGTTAGTTTAATATTTTATGTTCGTTAGCTAAGCAAACAGCCAACTGATTTACCCACTCTATTGCAGTGTGGTCAACCCACCCATAAGGCAAAATGTCTAGAGTGTGAGGCGGAGATTGGAGGGGAGAACCATGTTCCCTTGACTGGTTTCCAGAAGATGGAGCTACAGCAGTAAGTCAGCTCTCTAAGGGCCCGACATTGATATTACTGCCAAAGCATCAGAGTAGGAGTGCTGATCTAAGATCAGCACTCCTACTCTGACAGGAGGGACCTGATCCTAGATCAGCTGATCCTAGATCAGCACTCCCACACTCTTAGAAAAATGGTTCTTCATCTATCCCCATAGGATAACTCTTCGAATAACCCTTTTTGGTTCCAGGTAGAACCCTTTTGGTTCCATGTACAACTCTTTCCACCCCAAAGGGTCCAACCTGGAACCAAAAAGGGTTCCTATGAAGACAAGAACCCTTTTAGAACCCTTTTTTTCTTAGAGTGTTTTCTGATACGTTTGATACACGGCTCCAGATCTCATGTCACGACCAAAAACTGAACGTGTCCTCTTAGGGGAGATCTCACAAGGACTGGCCACATCCTGGGAGACCCTCAGAGGAGGGACAACCCAGACACCCTGGACACCAAAAACATGTCCCTCACCCCCTTCATCTTGGTCAGACTGCTCACCCACCTGGCCATGCTGAGAGGGGCCTCAGAGCAGCCACAGGTAGGCCATCTTGTCTGCCAAAAGCTGCCAACTCTTTCTAGCTTTATGGGTCCAGTGTGTGAAAGAACAGTACCACCCACACTGCCAAGAGTGATTGCTTTGGTGATGAAATTCCACTTCCTTGTACTATAAAATACATTTTACCAATAGAAATATGATAATTCATGTTATTAATTGTTCAGTGGGTTCTTTCTTGGACATATCAACATTAAAGTCGGATTTCATAACATTATACATCTAATTTATAAGCATCGAGCTCTATTGACATAGTGCAGGTTTCTAGTAACAACTTTTGAGGATTTTATATATTTGGGGTATTAGCCTTCAAAGTTGTTTCTGCGGTTTGCTAAAAGCAACATTTGCATGACGAGCTGAATTAAATGTAAAAGGCTTTGAAAATAAAAAGCTCAGTTGACATTTCAGAGATACGCTCGTTTTTGTGAGAAATATTTGAAAAAGAACATGAAATAATTTGTCTCAAAATCGATATCTATCTTACCTCTCAATTTTTTTGGGGTCCTGTGGGTTCGAGAAGAAAGGACGAGTTCAACAGGAAAGTTTGCCTGTCAGGTAGCCTTAATTCTTGCACAGAATCCAGTTTAGCTGACGCAATACAATTTTTTTTTTTTTACCTTTATTTAACTAGGCAAGTCAGTTAAGAACAAATTCTTATTTTCAATGACGGCCTAGGAACAGTGGGTTAACTGCCTGTTCAGGGGCAGAACAACAGATTTGCACCTTGTCAGCTCGGGGGTTTGAACTTGCAACCTTCCGGTTACTAGTCCAACGCTCTAACCACTAGGCTACCCTGCCACCCCACAATGTTCAACATTTCTGACCATTTTTTTCTCTCTGGACCCATTTGATTTAGTCCCACTAGTTCTGACCATCCAACAAGGGTAAAAACTCTGTTAACTTCTTAACAGATTGTGATCGAGACATGAGGCTTGGACCACTGGCTTTCTTAGAGGATGATCGACACCAGAGCATGAAAGGGAGGACCATCTTCAGTGAATTCCATTAAAAATAGTGAAACAGTACAAAAAGTTATCCTTTAGATAAAACCATACTAAACATTTTTACGTCTCCAAATAATTTATTAAAACACACTGTTTTGCAATGAAGGTCTACAGTAGCCTCAACAGCACTCTGTAGGGTAGCACCATGGTGCAGCCGGAGAACAGGTACAGTTCTTACCCCCTTCCATAGATTTTAGACGGTATTTATGGCAACTTCTGGAGGACATCCTCCAGCCTATCAGAGCTCTTGCAGCATGAACTGTCCACCCAATCAAAGGATCAGAAAATTAATTGAGTACTGAAAGCATAAGCTACAGCTAGCTAGCACTGCAGTGCATAAAATGTGGTGAGTAGTTGACTCAAAGAGCGATAAAGACAATCGTTGAACAGTTTTGAACTAATTAATTTCTTCAAAAATGAAGGAGAGGAGAGAGATTTTTTTTTTCTGTTTTTCTTCCAATTACTTAGCTAGCTAGTTTAGCCTACTCAAACACCCGGCTCAAACTTTTCCAAGTCAAGGTAAGATTTTGGTTTTATATATGTATTGCCACCAGGGCCCGCCGGTGTAACTGCTAAACTGCTTGCTGACTGTACACTGTACAGCAAGATTGTAGCGGGTTTACTAACTCTTTAGTTCTAGTAGCTATGTTGATTATGACGTTAGCTAATATGGTGACAACGATGTAGGCTGTGTTTAGCAGTTGGATTGTAAAGGTCCCAGACAGCTGATGTGTTGTGCACTGAAGTCCACAAGCGAAGGGAAAAGGTAGAGAGGAGGAGAGTGCGTCGATGCGAGAAGGAATTATACTGTTTGTATGTGGCTGCTATGAAAGTGAACTGTGTTTGCGTGTGATCAGGGGTGTATTCATTCAACCGATTCTGTTGAAAAACATTTCTTAAACGGAAGCATAAGGAACGAAATGGGGATAAAAATACCTAAATTTGTTGGACTAATGATTACTCTAGATTAGCTAGATGCAGGCAAGAGTGCAAGGTGGTATTGAATGTGTCACTGACTGTCATCTTCATTACTCAAATTGTTTCTCTCGACCTGTGCACCTACGTTGTAAAATTTCATTCATAGGCTAGGTTGTAGCAACCTCATGATGGGTATAGGGAAAATCGAGTATCATGTAACATAAACCTATCGATGTAACATTGAGCTGGGTGAATGGAATATGAATGACAGTCATCCAATATGCTGTAATAGAATAAGGCCATGGTCATCATCCTCCTCATCTTGAACAGCACCGATCCACACAATTAGCATATTATTTTACCCATTGGTCAAAATATGCGTTTTTGATTGGACAAACTACCTTAAGTAAATTGAAATTGTGTACCATTGTTTACTCAATTATATAGCTCACAATAAGACCTGTATAGATGTAGCATCAGTCAGCCTGTTAGTTAATTTTTTACTCATTTCAAATGTTCTATTGCAAATTAAATCCAAAGAAGTTTATAGAAGGCAGTATTTCACAATAATATTCTCCGAAAGTCAGTGTGAAGGTTTGCGCTCAGGCTAGAATGAAAGGTGGCTGGTGCGCAGGAGAAAACATATCTATAGAGCTCAAAAGGTCGTCGCACTTTAAAAACCACGAAAAGGAATAACCCAACGAGGTTGAGATGCAAGATAAATATATTTCATGAGTTAGTAAAGGACGTTTAAACCTCATTCGTTATCTCCAGCACCTAACCAATGTTTTACAATATGTGTAAATAGCACCATTTCTATGAACCGCGGTTCAAAAGATAACGAGGTCCTAAAAGAATACTTCTCTGTGACATCACAGGGTAGAATTAAACTTTTTTTTCTTTTTTAAGTGATTTTCAAAACCTGCAACAAGTGTCTATCCAGAGGCAGGGGGTTTTCTTGCTCTCCACGTCACTTCAAATCTCATAGTGTTTGAAAAAAAAAATCATTTTTCAAAAACGGTGATTTTAACTTTTGATGATGTCATCGGGGAGAACTTTTTAACTAAAGGCGGAAACGTATGCTCCTTGTTTTGTTTTTAATGAAAATATAAAGAATGTTAACATTTTACATACAGCGTCAAGTTCAACGGCCTACCTTTTAAAACATTTCATATCAAGAGACACTGAAACAGGAGCCCTATCCTTCTCTATACCTTGCACTTTCACCCTCTTGTATTCTTTCCTGCAATTAATCTCCCCGTTTTCTTTTCTTTCTAGTCCATCCAGCAGATCATCCAGCCTCCAGTCCAGGACGCCTGCCAATTTCTGATTTGTCACCTGCTGAAAGACATGGATCAGCTGACCAAAGCCCTGGGGAAGGGAAATGATGACACGGTCACCACCGTCCACCTGATAGTCAGATCCATTCTGGAACCATCACCGAACAATCAATGTAAGGACGTTCATTTCAAAGGGAATTGTTTGAGTTTGGCAGGTACTCACACGCAAGCTATAAAAAGGAGGAAAAAAACAAGAAGGCCGAGATGTAAAGTACACTTTATTTAATTCCATGCTGGAAAGAATACAAAGTGCCATTGTAAAGTAAAAAAATATAGCTTTATTTTTATATTTTAGTATATATTTTGTTCCTTTTTATGGCTTAAGTGCAAGTACCTGCTGAACTCTGCTGTTTACAATTATGAAAGCTAAAAATGCTTGGAGACTGTATAGCACACCAGTAGCCCCATCATTGACTAGTCTTTGTTTCTAGTGCCAGCTGGCAATGATCCCCAACTCTCAACTAAAGAGGCCAGAAATACCTGGGAGACAACTGTTGCTACTGACATCATCACTCCTCAGTTGAAGGTGAATCCTTTTGGATAATATTTTCAGTTGGCTAGTACTGTACAGCGTGATTGAAAGATATTCTATTCCAGCTTTGACAAGAACCATGACAACCATTTGTGTGTGTCATCACAGAACCTTGACCACCAGCTGAGGGAGGTGAACGCCACCATCAGAGATGACTCCCGTGTCTCCTCTAACTTCGTCATGAGGGTGACATTTGGGGACGAGTGTCCGTTGTCCTCCCTGTCTCAGGGCTCCCAGGTCCACTGTTCAGGGGTTTGGAGCTGCAGAGAGAGGGTGTCCCTACTCAGTCTCACCCACATCGTAGAACAGAATGACGGAAAGGACAAGCTGCCATTACTCTGGAGGTTCCTACAGAAGGTAAACCGTCATGAACTGTCTTTTGTTTTTTTTTCGTAAACGCTCTGTAAGTATATATACTGTAACTATGTATTATTATGAAATATGTGCTCTTTCTTGCTATATTGTATGTGGTAAAATGTCAACAGCATATTTTAATGGTTTCTTTGTGATTCTGGGACATTTTTAAATCACACGATCGGCTGCGTTATTCATTTGGTGATTGAACAGGAGGCGGAGTTCCGGCTGGTCAAGTTCCTTCCACATATCCTGGCCCTACAGAAGAGTCTGGTGAAAAAGTTCCAGAACTCATCAGACCTGATGGATGTCTCCATCAGAGAGTTCATCCAACGACAGCCAGGTAACTGCATCGTAACCATCCATCCTTGGTACTATGCAACATAGTTACCAGCCGAGTTATTGACCATTTGCCCAATTTCATATAGATTTCCTTAAAAACAGAATTTTGTGTTTTTTGTTTTTTTTTCTCCGTTTTTTTTGTTCTCAATAAATGTTTATCTTCTAACAGGACAAATGAGAGTGTGGTATGAGAAGCAAGTCCAGATATTTCTGAACACGTGGAACCTGCTCAGAGTATCTGTAGCCACCAGTGAGTTACCCTGTCCTCTATAAAACATTGCAGGTTGCCCTTACGACCAGAATGAATTGTCAAAAACAAGAATCTATTGTTTAGTGTGTGGTTTTGACAGCTCCTGTCTGTGAATCATGAACGTTTTCATTGTGTGTGTGTGTGTAGATGAGATAAAGATCCCAGAGGACTTCTGGAAGGATGATTTGGACCTGGACAGTGACCTCCAGTACCTCCTGCCGCGGCGTCAGGGTCCAGGCTTGTGTTCCACGGCTCTGCTAAGCTACCTGGTGGCCCTTCACAATGAGCTGCTGCACTCTGTGGACCGCCACACTGGGGAAGACACCAGGTACACTAATGGCGAATGCGAGATAGTTCCACCGAAAGCTTACTTAAAGAGACATTTTTAAATGGCCATCTACTGTTATAATCTCCACCGGCCACAGCCAGAAGAGGACTGGCCACCCCTCAGAGCCTGGTTCCTCTCTAGGTTTCTTCCTAGGTTTTGGCCTTTCTAGGGAGTTTTTCCTAGCCACCTTGCTTCTACATCTGCATTGCTTGCTGTTTTGGGTTTTAGGCTGGGTTTCTGTATAAGCACTGCATCTGCTGATGTAAAAAGGGCTTTATAAATACATTTGATTTCAATTAGATTGTTTACTCAAAACGATATGTTAGGATTTTGTTAATTTGTTCAAATGACCATTTGCATCATCACCACAGTTTTTTGCTCTACTGAAAAGTGCTCAATATTGAAGAATTGGGGATTGTGGACAAATGATCAAAACATGGGAAGCAATGAATAAAGCAATGCACAGTATAAAATAAATAGGTTAAAGCCCGTTGACTGAATAGGGGGTGACTTTCTGTATCAACAGCTACAAGGTGAGCCTGTCAGAGCTGACAGAGCTGCATGTGATCCGCTATGAACTGGAGAAGGACCTGCTGCCCCTGGTGCTGTCTAACTGCCAGTACAGCCTGGAGCGTGGCAAGGAGACCCTGTCTGAGTACGACCTGCCCAAGATCCAGCAGCAGGTTCTCACCCGCTTCCTGCAGGGCAAGCCTCTCATCACACTGACTGTAAGTTCAGGGCCTGGTTCCATTTCAGTCCCTGGTCACGTTCCATAGTTCCTACCCCTTCAGTGTTCACAGATCTGAGTGGAATATTGGAATATAGTTGAAGGTAATATGGCACTCACTGACTGAACCAATGTGTTGACTTTCAGGGAATCCCCACTCTGGTCACCAGACACGAGAGAGATTATGACATCATTTTCAAAATGGTGAAAGGAAACGTGTCTCAGGCAAGTCGTTCTTCATCATCAAACTTGTTTTTGTTTATACTCTTAATATGGCATGTGATTATTCACTTCACTTTACAAAAAAAAAATATTGAAATGTTTATTTTAGGAGCATCTGCCGTCCCTGACCCTCACAGCCCTGTCCAGGGATCTGCAGTCGTACAGTGAGGTGTGTGAAGCCCTGAAGGCTGTGGAGCTGGCTCTGGGCTTCCTGTCCATGACTGGGGGAGTTTCCCAGATGCCCCTGGACTGCTACCTGGAGGACATGCTGAAGATGGGCGAGCAGATGGACCCTCACATCTTAAAGGTGACACAGCCCCACCATTTATAATATTACATGAAACACATGATTGGTTGGTCAATATCAACTTAAACTGAGACTAGGCAACAGTATGTTGTCACGAACAGCACTGCAGACATTGAGATGAACGTGATGCAATACTTCTCTTTCTCACACAGTCGTCACACAGAGAGTATCTGTGCATGTGCACGGCTGTGCGATTCACTCTGCTACAACGTGAACCAAAACAGCAGAGAGGTTTAGCCTCGCACTTCAACGCTCTTAGTTGTGTCGAAATCAACCAGATATTGCTGTTTTTTAATTTTGTGCATTGCCAGTTCTACCTTAAATGCAAGTGGTGAATTGTTTTCAATGTTCGTAATGTATGTTCTACGCGGTGCCGTTTCTGTAGGCTCTGGGCAGGTGCAGTCTGAAGCACTGTGTGGCTCTGTGGCAGCTCCTGTCTTCCCTCAAATCAGAGAACATGCTGAAGAGTCTGAAGAGGGTAAGACACGTTCAGACCAACCAACGAGATACAGAACATGACACAATCATCCACAAAACATGACACAATTATCCCTAAAACAACGTGACTGTGTCAATTGTGTGAGCTCTTCTGAGAGAGGGTTCAATGTTTTAAACCCAAAATTATTACATTGTAAAATTTTAAGTTAGTATTTGCACAGCTGAGAGAGTTCTCCCCCCCCCCCCCCCCCCCCCTCTCTCCTCTTCAAGGACCCTTTCTCTGGGGTGTCTACAGAGTACCAGCAGCCCCTGGAGGAGGAACAGAAGAGGCTGCTCCAGGGATTCATCTCCAAGGGTCACGTTGACACCTGGCTACTGGAGATGCATGAGTTCCTCCTGCTGAATCTGGGGAAACCACATGTCTCAGACACCTACAGACCAGACTGGAGGTGAGGTCAAATGGCAACCATGGAGGAACTCTGGGTCAAATCATAGGTTCCAAACCATGCAACGATATTCACTCATTCTATCTTTTTAAAGGGATAGTTCACTTTTTTGTCGCTAACATTTTTTGGGAGTATGTAGCAATCATAGAAATAAGAATGAACAGAACGGGCTTGGAAGCTTTAACCCTGGCAATGGATTGGTTAACTCATGGGTACACTTACAATGGCTGCCTGGTATTGTGATGCAATCATTTTGGTATTTTGGAATGTTCTATCAAATGATGCTAACGGATGTGGCTCATGCAATGGAATGTATTTTTTGTAATTTAAGCAATAAGGAACAAGTGGCAGTGCTGTATCATGAATACAGTCACGGGTAAATGGCGGCGTTCGACCCGGCGTGCGATAAATCAAATTTATTTATGAAGCCCTTCTTACATTAGCTGATATATCAAAGTGCTGCACAGAAACCCAGCCTAAAACCCCAAACAGCAACCAATGCAGGTGTAGAAGCACGGTGGCTAGGAAAAACTCCCTAGAAAGGCCAAAACCTAGGAAGAAACCTAGAGAGGAACCAGGCTATGTGGGGTGGCCAGTCCTCTTCTGGCTGTGCCGGGTGGAGATTATAACAGAACATGGCCAAGATGTTCAAATGTTCATAGATGACCAGCTGGGTCAAATAATAATAATCACAGTGGTTGTCGAGGGTGCAACAGGTCAGCACCTCAGGAGTAAATGTCAGTTGGCTTTTCATAGCCGATCATTCAGAGTATCTCTACCGCTCCTGCTGTCTCTAGAGAGTTGAAATCAGCAGGCCTGTAACAGGTAGCACGTCCGGTGAACAGGTCAGGGTTCCATAGCCGCAGGCAGAACAGTTGAAACTGGAGCAGCAGCACGGCCAGGTGGACTGGGGACAGCAAGGAGTCATCAGGCCAGGTAGTCCTGAGGCATGGTCCTAGGGCTCAGGTCCTCAGAGAGAGAAAGAAGGAAAGAAAGAAAGAGAAAATTAAGAGAGAGCATACTTAAATTCACACAGGACACCGGATAAGACAGGAGAAATACTCCAGATATAACAGACTGACCCTAGCCCCTGACACATAAACTACTGCAGCATAAATACTGAAGGCTGAGACAGGAGGGATCGGGAGACACTGTGGCCCCATCCAACGATACCCCGGGACAGGGCCAAACAGGCAGGATATAACCCCACCCACTTTGCTAAAGCACAGCCCCCATACCACTAGAGGCATATCTTCAACCACCAACTTACCATCCTGAGACAAGACCGAGTATAGCCCACAAAGTTCTCAGCCATGGCACGTTAGCTCTTATAAAACTGTCATATTCAAATAACAATGAATTACATATTTTCATACATTTTATTTGGATAAGTCAAGTCATACAATTTCATTCTTTCACCAGAAGATAAAGTCCAGACAAAAATCTGGTTGTTAGTTATTTTAGCCATGTTGCTACCCAGTCGTTAATTATTTTTGCGTAGTTGCTATACAAAAGAACTGGTCGTCTGTCCTAAACAAAATGGTTGCTATGCAGTCTGGACAACGTTCTTGTCACTTGCTTGCTAGCTATGTATGGTACTACAGAGATCGAAAATCAAATGTGAAACATTGTTTCCGAGGTTGGACAGGCAGACAGCGAGGCTTATATTAATCCTTAAGGGAGTCTATTGACGCACTGGTGCATCAATCTACAGTGCCTTGCGAAAGTATTCGGCCCCCTTGAACTTTGCGACCTTTTGCCACATTTCAGGCTTCAAACATAAAGATATAAAACTGTATTTTTTTGTGAAGAATCAACAAGTGGGACACAATCATGAAGTGGAACGACATTTATTGGATATTTCAAACTTTTTTAACAAATCAAAAACTGAAAAATTGGGCATGCAAAATTATTCAGCCCCTTTACTTTCAGTGCAGCAAACTCTCTCCAGAAGTTCAGTGAGGATCTCTGAATGATCCAATGTTGACCTAAATGACTAATGATGATAAATACAATCCACCTGTGTGTAATCAAGTCTCCGTATAAATGCACCTGCACTGTGATAGTCTCAGAGGTCCGTTAAAAGCGCAGAGAGCATCATGAAGAACAAGGAACACACCAGGCAGGTCCGAGATACTGTTGTGAAGAAGTTTAATGCCGGATTTGGATACAAAAAGATTTCCCAAGCTTTAAACATCCCAAGGAGCACTGTGCAAGCGATAATATTGAAATGGAAGGAGTATCAGACCACTGCAAATCTACCAAGACCTGGCCGTCCCTCTAAACTTTCAGCTCATACAAGGAGAAGGCTGATCAGAGATGCAGCCAAGAGGCCCATGATCACTCTGGATGACCTGCAGAGATCTACAGCTGAGGTGGGAGACTCTGTCCATAGGACAACAATCAGTCGTATATTGCACAAATCTGGCCTTTATGGAAGAGTGGCAAGAAGAAAGCCATTTCTTAAAGATATCCATAAAAAGTGTTGTTTAAAGTTTGCCACAAGCCACCTGGGAGACACACCAAACATGTGGAAGAAGGTGCTCAGATGAAACCAAAATTGAACTTTTTGGCAACAATGCAAAACGTTATGTTTGGCGTAAAAGCAACACAGCTCATCACCCTGAACACACCATCCCCACTGTCAAACATGGTGGTGGCAGCATCATGGTTTGGGCCTGCTTTTCTTCAGCAGGGACAGGGAAGATGGTTAAAATTGATGGGAAGATGGATGGAGCCAAATACAGGACCATTCTGGAAGAAAACCTGATGGAGTCTGCAAAAGACCTGAGACTAGGACGGAGATTTGTCTTCCAACAAGACAATGATCCAAAACATAAAGCAAAATCTACAATGGAATGGTTCAAAAATAAACATATCCAGGTGTTAGAATGGCCAAGTCAAAGTCCAGACCTGAATCCAATCGAGAATCTGTGGAAAGAACAGAAAACTGCTGTTCACAAATGCTCTCCATCCAACCTCACTGAGCTCGAGCTGTTTTGCAAGGAGGAATGGGAAAAAATGTCAGTCTCTCGATGTGCAAAACTGATAGAGACATACCCCAAGCGACTTACAGCTGTAATCGCAGCAAAAGGTGGCGCTACAAAGTAGCTGAAGGGGGCTGAATAATTTTGCACGCCCAATTTTTCAGTTTTTTATTTGTTAAAAAAGTTTGAAATAGCCAATAAATGTCGTTCCACTTCATGATTGTATCCCACTTGTTGTTGATTCTTCACCAAAAAATACATTTTTATATCTTTATGCTTGAAGCCTGAAATGTGGCAAAAGGTCGCAAAGTTCAAGGGGGCCGAATACTTTCGCAAGGCACTGTAAGTAACATAATTTTAAAAAATCAAAATTCCTCAGTTTAAGCTTGAGATACCTGTTTTGCATGGGCTGTGTCTCAATCCACTGTATCCTCCGATGTCGGCCTTCTGCATCTTTAGTGGAAGGTGGTCGAGATACAGCTGTGTTTGTCAGACCATGAGACATCCCGTAAATTGGTTTTCTCACAAAAACTTCTGTACGCTCTGAATGGTTATGGCCACTCATTGAAAAGGGGAGATTCTCATGAACACGATGTTGTTTTCCATTTAGCTCTACGACCCCCATAAGTGTCACAGGACTCTCAAGGTAACCCATACAAACAAATGGAAGTAGTTTTGTGCCGACAAAAATAAGGAGTGTCCTAAAATGTTTTTTGAATTCCTGAGCTTTCTTATATATCCTAGATATAGGACAGACAGACACTTCAAAACCTTATTCCTTTCTGGACTGTCTTTTTTTACATTTATGAATGTGTTATTCAATGCATTGCTATGGACCATAGTAGTAAAGGCAAAATTCTATATTTGATTTTATACCTAAATGGGTCCTAAAACTCCAAATCAAACCGCTAAATGATCCATGGTATGACCGCCCCAACTGCTTAGACTTCTAGAGGTTAACTCCCGTTGTACCAAACTAAATACTAGACAGCAACATGAACAAGATATTTGTATGGAGGCGCAGTGATAATTTTCAGATGGAACTGTTAGCAGGCATAGGTGTGTCTGTGACGGCCAATACAGCACGGCTTGAAGCTGCTCGTCCACTCAGCATCCAGGATCCAAACGACCAGTTATTGTCAGTTGAGTTGACTCGATAAATCACAGAACAGATTCAAGGGTACACTTATTGCTTTTACTTCCTGGCATTGGTACACTCAAAATGGCTGCCAGTCCACCCATTATGGCATCATTGACTTAAAAGGAGACGCCATTTCTGTTCATTCTTATTTGACATTTCTATGGTAGCAGAAACAGCTTGCATCTGTTAGCACAAAGACACCAGCTAAATTTCTTTTTTTATTTTGAAGGAAGCTACAGCACCCTGGGAAAGTTGAAAATAAGTTAAAACTTCCAAAAATGAACTTTCACTAATTTTCTAAAAAAGGGGAAATGTAATCATTATTTTGTGCATGTATGCATTAGTCTAGTTAATGGGCCTAAGCCCTAAACAATATAGTGCTTTTCAACCATTCGCTGCCCGCGCCCGCCCGCCCAACGAGCATCACTACTCTGGACAGTTCTGACCTAGAATAATGTGGACAACTACAAATATCTAGGTGTCTGGCTAGACTGGAAACTCTCCTTCCAGACTCATATCAAACATCTCCAATACAAAATCAAATCTAGAATCGTCTTTCTATTTCGCAACAAAGCCTCCTTCACTCACCCCGCCAAACTTACCCTAGTAAAACTGACCATCCTACCGATCCTCGACTTCGGCGATGTCATCTACAAAATAGCTTCCAATCAATCAAATCAAAGTTTATTTGTCACATGCGCCGAATACAACAGGTTCCAGTGAAATGGAACCTTACAGTGAAACTTACAGGCTCTAACCAATAGTGCGGAGAAAAAAAAGGTGTGTGTGTGTGTGTGTGTAGGTAAGTAAAGAAATAAAACAACATTAAAAAGACATTTGAGAAATAAGAGTAGCAAGGCTAAATACAGACACCGGTTAGTCAGGCTTATTGAGATAGTATGTACATGTGGGAATGGTTAAAGTGACTATGCATATATGATGAACAGAGTGTATCAGATGCGTAAAAAGAGGGGTTGGCGGGCCACAATGCAGATAGCCCGGTTAGCCAATATGCGGGAGCACTGGTTGGTTGGGCCAATTGAGGTAGTATGTACATAAAATATATATATATATTTTACCTTTATTTAACTAGGGAAGTCAGTTACGAACAAATTCTTATTTTCAATGACGGCCTAGGAACAGTGGGTTAACTGCCTGTTCAGGGGCAGAACGACAGTTTTGTACCTTGTCAGCTCAGGGATTTGAACTTACAACCTTTTGGCTGCTAGCCCAACGCTCTAACCTCTAGGCTACCCTGCCGCCCCCATGAATGTAAACTTAAAGTGACAGTGCATATAAGATTAACAGAGAGTAGCAGCAGCATAAAAGAGGCATTGGGGGGGGACACACACAATGCAAATAGTCCGGGTAACTATTTGGTTACCTGTTCAGGAGTCTTATGGCTTGGGGGTAAAAACTGTTCCAATACTCTACTTAGCAAACTGGATGTAGTCTATCACAGTGCAATCTGTTTTGTTATCAAAGCCCCATATACTACCCACCACTGCGACCTGTATGCTCTCGTCGGCTGGCCCTCACTACATATTTGTTGCCAGACCCACTGGCTCCAGGTCATCTATAAGGCTATGCTAGGTAAAGCTCCGCCTTATCTCAGCTCACTGGTCACGATAACAACACCCACCCGTAGCACGCGCTCCAGCAGGTAAATCTCACTGGTCATCCACAAAGCCAACACCCCCTTTGGCCGCCTTTGCTTCCAGTTCTCTGTTGCCAGCGACTGGAACGAATTGCAAAAATCACTGAAGCTGGAGACTTACATTTCCCTCACTAACTTTAAACATCAGCTATCTGAGCAGCTAACCGATCGCTGCAGCTGTACATAGTCCATCTGTAAATAGCCCACCCAATTTACCTACCTCATCCCCATATTGTTTTATTTACGTTGCTGCTCTTTTGCACACCTTCATCTGCTCATCATCATATGTTCATCTATCACTCGTGTTAATCTGCTAAATTGTAATTACTCTGTTACTATGGGCTATTTATTGCCTTACCTCCTCACGCCATTTGCACACACTGTATATAGACTTTCTTTTTTTCTATTGTGTTGACTATACGTTTGTTTACTCCATGTGTAACTCCGTGTTGTTGTTTATGTCACACTGCTTTGCTTTATCTTGGCCAGGTCGCAGTTGTAAATGAGAACTTGTTCCCAACTAGCTTACCTGGTTAAATAAAGGTGAAATATATATATTTTTTTAAATAGTCTGAGGTCTGAAATCACAAGACTTTTCCTCTCTCTCTCATTCTACCTTGTTAGTGTCAAAGAGACGTTGGCTGGATACATGGACCGCAAAGGAGTAGAAGTCCTGCCTGACGTGGAGGCCTCCTTCCCAGACGAGATACTCCTCTCACAGATTGTAGAGACCTGGAAATTCACTGTGACTCACCAACAGGAATGGATGACGTAATTGATCAACTGTCCATTCGAATGTAAATGGCTACTATAAACAATCAGGGAAATGTTAGAATAGATAACAGGAGTAGCCTGTCATAAACACAATTTGTTATTAGCCATTAAGTGATAGCACAGTACAGTATGTGCACCACTGACACTCCAGATGCATATGTAAATGGTAAATATGAAGAATCATGCCTTCCTCCATGCAAAAAAAACTGCTTTGAATGTGATTTTCCTTGACTGTTTAAAAGTAATAGTTTTTAGTGAATATTTTTTATGTTCATTTTTGGGGGAAATATAGTTGACTTTGAGATTCTATTCAAACTTTTCTATAAATTTTTTTGATGCAGTGTAATTTTTAAAATATTTTTATGTTATGCTCTCGTTTTTACCTCATTTTTTAAAAAATAGGTTCGCAATCTTCAGACTGTTGTTATTTAGCGTTTCTTCCAAGATAATATATCCTGACACCATTGACTTTAGATCAGTGGGCGCTATGGGTCCATTTTAGTCTACTTTGCAGCCTTGTTAGTGAAATGCATGACATTAGAATTGTATCTGGTTGAGAATTCAGTATAGCCCTCATCTCCATTAGTTTTTTGTTCTGATTGAATATGAGTAGATGATTTGCTTTGTCTTAAATCATTTGTCCAATCATGACCTCCTGAAATAAAGGGGCTGGAGCCATCATCTCACTTTGAGATGCAATTATATCGTGGCTGTCCTTCACTGTATTCCACCACGGAGAGAAAGCTATTCCAAAACTTGGTTAAAATGTAAAATCAAATTAAATAAATAATTTGCACTCATTTTTATAGGGTTTTCACTTTGTTTTTAAAAGGGCGAGTTCTTAAAATGTATGTTTGGGTCAAAATTAAGTTCATCTTAAATGAATGAACATTTACCCTTTACATTTGGTCAGTCCAGTTTAGATCATAAAAGCATATCATGGATACATTCATCCAAAACACAATCAAGATTGCTTTCACTTTAGGGCCTAATGAATTTATTTCCTTATATGAACTGTAACTCTGTATACTCTTTGAAATTGTTGCGTTTTAAATATACTGAAAGCAATCTTGATTGTGTTTTGGATGAAGTTGTGTCCATGATTTAGCTTTTATGATCTAAACTGGACACGTTAAGGGTAATTGTTCAATGTATATCCATTTTTATATGATCATTTTAAAAACAAAGTGATATAATCATTTGCACTCAACATTTCTATAGGGTTTCCATTTCATTTGAACTTGATAAAACGGTTCTTCCATGGCCTGCACACTCAGACATGTCACACATTGAGCATGTTCGGGATGCTCTGGATTGACGTGTAATGACAGCGTGTTCCAGTTCCTGCCAATATCCAGCAACTTCGGGCAGCAATTGAAGACGAGTGGGACAACATTACACAGGCCACGATCAACTCTATGCGAAGGAGATGTGTTGACCTGCGTGAGGCAAATGGGGGTCACACAATATACTGACTGGTTTTCTGATCCATGCCCCTACCTTTTTTAATGGTATCTGTGACCAACAGATGCATCTCTGTATTCCCAGTCATGTGAAATCCATAGATTAGGCACTAATGAATTTATTTAAATTGATTGATTTCCTTATATGAACTGTAACTCGGTAAAATCTTTGAAATTGTTGCATGTTGTGATTAAATATACTGAACAAAAATATAATCTATGGATTTCACATGACTGGGAATACAGATACCTTTAAAAGAAAGTAGGGGCGTGGATCAGAAAACCAGTCAGTATCAGATGTGACCACCATTTGCCTCATGCAGCGCGACACATAACCCCCTGAAGTCGGTTACAACGTTAAACTGCAGTCAGGTCAAAAAAATAACACATAACCCCCTGAAGTCAGGTCAAAACAACCCTGGTGAAGACATGCACGCTGATGAGCGTCCCTCAGACAGTTTGTGTAGAAATTCTAAGGATATTGAAACCTACAGTTTCATCAGCTGTCGGTGGTGGCTGGTCTCAGATGATCCCTCAGGTGAAGACGCCGGATGTGGAGGTCCTGGGCTGGCATGGTTACACGTGGTCTGCGGTTGTGCAGCCGATTACACATACTGCCAAATTCTCTAAAACAATGTTGGTGGCTTATGGAAGAGAAATTAAAATTCTGGCAACAGCTCTGGTTGACATTCCTGCAGTCAACATGCCAATTGCACACTCCCTCAAAATGTCATCTGTGGCATTGTGTTGTGTAACAAAACTGCACATTTTAGAGTGGCCTTTTGTCTCCAAAACAAGGTTGCACCTCTTATGATCATGCTATTTAATCAGCTTCTTGATATGCTACACCTGTCAGGTGGATGGATTATCTTGACAAAAAGGAGAAATGCTCACTAACAGGGACAAACAAATGTGCTCAACATTTGAGAGAAATAAGATGTGCGTATAGAACCTTTCTGGGATCTTTTATTTCAGCTCATGAATCATGGGACCAACACTTTACATGTTGCATTTATACTTTTGATCAGTATATAAATTGTCATGTTCACACTTGCATCAAACTTCTTTTTTTTAAACAATAGAGCAAAATACAAAATGTACACATTAGATAACCCTTACAGTGAGAGTTTGAGCGACAATAACAAAGGCTGTCTTGGCTGATCATTGATAATATTCCGTATGTCCAACGGCACACACCAATAACAACAAAAACAGAACGACAGACACGACTATGTAGCATTGCACTGTGGTGGCATAAATATGGATAGCTTTTGGCGTTCATGAACATTGCTGGAGAAGTGTTCAGCAATATTTGTATTACTTTTAAAGCTCTGAATATTGTTTTTTACATTTGATGATTACAAGCAGGTACGTATGATGTGATGCAGACCTGCCAACCTTCATTTGTAGGAGTACCACTCCAGCGCAGCGGTAGCACCCCCGGCGGCCTTGTAGACCCCACAACAGCGCACATGCGACACCCCTGTGATTGTTTTGCAGAAGACTGCCTCAGTAGGAATGGTATGCTACAGACCTTTTTTGAGTACATGGTAATTGGCTGCTCTTCAGTAGCTAACTAGAAATACGTTTCAAAATGTACAATCATGCTCTCCCTAGGATTTTCTGACAATGTGGTGCTGCTGTAGGCCTAAGGTTGGGTGGAGAGGGGGTCCGGGAGGGGGCAGTCAACTTCCCCCTGAAACTTAAGAGTCTTAAATTATATCAAACAATGTACCCAACATCGTTTGATCCTAAATTAAATGGAGGTGGTCTCAACGACGATTTAATCACTGCCCAAGGGGATTCTAACATGTATTGACTCAGGGGTGTGAATAGGTCATTAGATATTTCTGCATTTCATTTGCTAACATACATTTTTTATTTTTTTTATAAAAAAAATTGTGCCAACCAACTAGAAGCATATGTTAGGGTTAATTTTCAAACCAGCGTACTTCTACCTCAGATTGCGTGCATGGTACGCAAAATGCGTGCAGGTTGGCAGGTCTCAGTGATGCATAACTGTTTGTTTCCCCCCAGTGTGTACAGTATGCCGTGTGTGTGTGTGTGTGTGTATGCGGCATCTTTCTGCAGTGTCGTCTTCATTCAGTGCGTTTACTTTTTCATTTTCCTGTTCTAACCTTGGTTTCAGTTGCATGTTTTTACAATCACTCACCCATCGCCCTGATCAGTTTGGATGGATTAAAGTGAATAGACATGAATCTTCACATATTTCAATCAGTTTGAGTTTGACTCCACTTCACAGAAGTAAAGATTAATGGGGGGGGGGGGGGGTGTGCAAGCATCATTTCTTTATTTCCTGAACATAATTTGTTCTTCTACATTTCATGTTACTACTGGAGTATTTCAGTCATTTTGTCATCTACTCAAAATCTATACAGCAACCTTGGCTTTGACATCTCATGTACAATCCTCTTGTCCAAACCAGGAAACAACCTCAAGCTACAATTCTCCCCAATTTTGCTCTGGTACCGCTCAGCCACGAGCTCTGGGCAACATTTAAAAAATGTCCTTCACCACTGTTATTTTAAATTAGGCCTATTCTTGTGTATTTATTTAGCCTCCCTCCACTACTAATCCTCGGAGATGTTGATATGAGTCGACTAAGAAATAGTTCACAGCCTGTGTAATTGATGGCAAGACAACGAATGAGCTCACGTAGCAGCAACAGAGACGTTTAGATATCCATTTAAGTGTTAAAAGTTGTCCATCAATTGTAAAATGTGAGCACTACAGAGCCACAGTTACAACTGAAGTAGCCTACCTGACCATCAAGAGATGAGAGAAACACATTTTTTTAACACAGTGGTCACATATCATCAGGTCAGTCCTTATTCAGTAGCCTTTGCCACGTTGTTGAAATGTTGAAGCTTCTTGACGCCTACTTCAAAACAAAAATGGTACATAGTCACAAAAGTAGATGGGGTATAACTTAAAATATTGTTTTAAACTAAAACAAATGCAGCGAATTTGGAGCGGCAATTTGTTTTTGGGTGGAGCGGGGGAACGTATAATGATCGCCAGAGTGGTGACCCCGCTCTGTGAGCGATGAGTGGGATTTCCAACTGCTCAAATATTCTGGTGGTGAACAGATATGCTTATTCCTCCATGTTGAATAGGGAATACATAGCTTTATTAATGACAGGTTAAATCACACACAAGATTTGGCGGCAAAACTTTTTGGCTCAGATTTATTTTTATTATGACCGATTTGTTTGTCAAAATCCATTTTGAGGGCCAGAAACAGGTAAGTTATATAAAATAAAATAAAAATTGGTCTATTATATTTTCTACATCGTTTTTAGTTTTAGATGTGTGGCCTAGTGTCTTCTTTATCCAAAATAATAACCCCCCCCCCTCAACAAAATTTGATATATTTTGTTTATACTCTAACCATGACAGAACTTTTAACTCCTGTATGACATTTTTATCTGCAACATTCAGAATGTTTCATCTTGCTGAATACACCCCCAGACCATTGCAAAGGATACAACTGACCAATCAGAGGGATCCTGGGCATGGTTCAGTCAGGTAACGTTTAGGTGGGGTTTTACTGACATCCTTCCACCAACCTGTTCTAATCTCAGTACAGCCTCATACTAAAAACGACCATCGGTGAGGCTAAGCAGTCCCCGTTTAGAAGGGCATCCCTCCGGAGATCTGTCGGGCCACCTGTTCCTCTGTGCTTTCCTCCTTGTCTCGCTCCTTGTTCCAGTCCTTGAGGCCCTCAGGCAGGGATGTGTCCTCATCCATGCCCCCCGTGCCCTCCACAAACTCCTCGTAGGTGGACTTCTCAGCGAACGGCCGCAGCCCCAGGAGCTCCACCATGTCCTTCTTGTCCAGCACCTCCTTCTCTAGCAGACGCTGCGCCACCTGACCAGGCAACCGTTGAAGGTAAATGTATTATTACATTTGGCTTAAGTTTTACCTGTGTGTCTGTGTGAGAGACAGTGTAAGCCTACGAGTGTTTTTATGTCCTACCACCACACGTACCTTCTCCACATCGCCTTTCTTCTCAGCCAGTAGGGTGTGGGTACGCTCGTACGCCTCTCGGATGAGATTGCGTACCTCCGTGTCGATGAGGCGCGCCGTGGCCTCGCTGTAGGGCTTCTCAAGGGTCATCTCGCCCTGCCGGGGCAAGTCGAAGGACACCTGTCCCACCTTGTCATTCATGCCAAACTGCACGATCTGTAAAACAACCCAAAAGACCAGGGTTGGTGGACCATTCTTGACACATACAAGGAAACTGTTGAGCGTGAAAAACCCAGTAACGTTGCAGTTCTTCACACTCAAACTGTTGCGCCTCACACCTACTACCATACCCTGTTCAAAGGCACTTCAATATGTTCTCTTGCCTAGTCACCCTCTGAATGGCACACATACACATATAATCCTTCTTTAACCGGTCTCCTCCTCTTCATCTACACTGATTGAAGTGGATTTAACAAGTGACGTCAATAAGAGATCCCAGCTTTTCACCTGGTCAGTCTATATCATGGAAAGACCAGGTGTTCCTAATATTTTGTACACTCAGTGTATGCTTCTCCCCACCGGAAACTTGAGGTCCATCCTCATGTCCTCCCCTCTCACAGACTCCCACTTGAATGTATCTCTCTCATTACTGTCTCAATAAAATGCAAAATGTCATATGATAATCCACTCTACTTCAACAACAAAAATGACTGGAATGTGACACACACACACCTTCATGAGATTAGTACAACCGTCTTACCCAATCATAAACCCATTGTGTACTAGCCCTGTGAAACACAAAGAAAAACACCAATAAAAATGCTAATAAATGTGGTGGTGGGGGGACGAACGGGTACGGACAGACCTGGGCGTATGCACTCTGGGTGACCTTACGGAGGTCGTCCTGGGCCCCCGTGGTGATGCGACCGAAGAAGATCTCCTCAGACACGCGGCCACCCAGCGTCATGCACATCCTGTCCAGCAGCTGCTCCTTGGTGTATAGGTACTGCTCCTTTGGTAGGTACTGGGCATAGCCTAACCCTTTGCCTCTGGGGATGATAGATACCTGGAGAGAGGACGAAATGTCAGTGGTAAGTTGGGCCTGGCAGTTATTGGTCACCCAATATTAAATCTGGCTGATACAGGCTTATTTTTTAATACATTTTTAAGTGAACTATCCCTTTAATATCTTGCAAAGTATGCATATATTCTCTAGAGCTAGTCAGACTGACGGCTTTACAAAGCCGTCAATATTAGCATAACACATTTTCTAAGGATTGCATGGTAAAAACCATCCAACTCAGCAAAGCCAGCCGGTGTAGCGTAAATTATTAGTGTTTGGATCCTGGATGTCAATTGGTTGGACAACAACTCCTGCAAAATACCATGACCATGGTATTAAATGTCATAATTCCACTGTCTCGCAGCCCAGGCAGGGAATTCATCTATCTACACATTATTTGTCCATACCACCATTTGGTTTGCAACAGTATGTAGATCTACCTGTGCAACAATGTACCATTTTACAAATGCAATATCTCCCATGCCAGTAGCCCAAGAAAGAACGTAAAACGAATAACCTTAAACACACAGAACTCCATTAATTAATTAACCAGCACAGTGCGGCCTATATTTATTAAATCATTATTTATTCAAGTTCTTGTTGCTCATCCTCATTGAATCTCTGCTAGCTAGGTACATGATAATGATTTGTTTAGTATAGTAACATCGCATGAATAGAAAGATTAGCATTTAACGACTGGGTCAAAAGACTAGTAACCGGAAGGTTGCAAGTTCAAACCCCCGAGCTGACAAGGTACAAATCAGTCGTTCTGCCCCTGAACAGGCAGTTAACCCACTGTTCCCAGGCCGTCATTGAAAATAAGAATTTGTTCTTAACCGACTTGCCTAGTTAAATAAAGGTAAAAAAAAAAAAAATATATATATATATATAGATGGGCAGGTAGAATGTTGGTAGTGACTAGGATCTACCAGTATAGATGGGCAGGTAGAATATCGGTAGTGACTAGGATCTACCAGTATAGAGAGGCAGGTAGAATATCGGTAGTGACTAGGATCTACCAGTATAGATGGGCAGGTAGAATATCGGTAGTGACTAGGATCTACCAGCATAGAGAGGCAGGTAGAATATCGGTAGTGACTAGGATCTACCAGCATAGAGAGGCAGGTAGAATGTTGGTAGTGACTAGGATCTACCAGTATAGAGAGGCAGGTAGAATATCGGTAGTGACTAGGATCTACCAGCATAGAGAGGCAGGTAGAATGTTGGTAGTGACTAGGATCTACCAGTATAGATGGGCAGGTAGAATGTTGGTAGTGACTAGGATCTACCAGTATAGAGAGGCAGGTAGAATATCGGTAGTGACTAGGATCTACCAGCATAGAGAGGCAGGTAGAATGTTGGTAGTGACTAGGATCTACCAGTATAGATGGGCAGGTAGAATGTTGGTAGTGACTAGGATCTACCAGTATAGATGGGCAGGTAGAATATCGGTAGTGACTAGGATCTACCAGCATAGAGAGGCAGGTAGAATATCGGTAGTGACTAGGATCTACCAGTATAGATGGGCAGGTAGAATGTTGGTAGTGACTAGGATCTACCAGTATAGATGGGCAGGTAGAATATCGGTAGTGACTAGGATCTACCAGCATAGAGAGGCAGGTAGAATATCGGTAGTGACTAGGATCTACCAGCATAGAGAGGCAGGTAGAATATCGGTAGTGACTAGGATCTACCAGTATAGATGGGCAGGTAGAATATCGGTAGTGACTAGGATCTACCAGTATAGATGGGCAGGTAGAATATCGGTAGTGACTAGGATCTACCAGCATAGAGAGGCAGGTAGAATATCGGTAGTGACTAGGATCTACCAGTATAGATGGGCAGGTAGAATATCGGTAGTGACTAGGATCTACCAGTATAGATGGGCAGGTAGAATATCGGTAGTGACTAGGATCTACCAGTATAGATGGGCAGGTAGAATATCGGTAGTGACTAGGATCTACCAGTATAGATGGGCAGGTAGAATATCGGTAGTGACTAGGATCTACCAGCATAGAGAGGCAGGTAGAATATCGGTAGTGACTAGGATCTACCAGTATAGATGGGCAGGTAGAATATCGGTAGTGACTAGGATCTACCAGTATAGATGGGCAGGTAGAATATCGGTAGTGACTAGGATCTACCAGTATAGATGGGCAGGTAGAATATCGGTAGTGACTAGGATCTACCAGTATAGATGGGCAGGTAGAATATCGGTAGTGACTAGGATCTACCAGCATAGAGAGGCAGGTAGAATATCGGTAGTGACTAGGATCTACCAGTATAGATGGGCAGGTAGAATATCGGTAGTGACTAGGATCTACCAGTATAGATGGGCAGGTAGAATATCGGTAGTGACTAGGATCTACCAGTATAGATGGGCAGGTAGAATATCGGTAGTGACTAGGATCTACCAGTATAGATGGGCAGGTAGAATATCGGTAGTGACTAGGATCTACCAGCATAGAGAGGCAGGTAGAATATCGGTAGTGACTAGGATCTACCAGCATAGAGAGGCAGGTAGAATGTTGGTAGTGACTAGGATCTACCAGTATAGATGGGCAGGTAGAATATCGGTAGTGACTAGGATCTACCAGTATAGATGGGCAGGTAGAATATCGGTAGTGACTAGGATCTACCAGTATAGATGGGCAGGTAGAATATCGGTAGTGACTAGGATCTACCAGCATAGAGAGGCAGGTAGAATATTGGTAGTGACTAGGATCTACCAGTATAGATGGGCAGGTAGAATATCGGTAGTGACTAGGATCTACCAGTATAGATGGGCAGGTAGAATATCGGTAGTGACTAGGATCTACCAGTATAGATGGGCAGGTAGAATATCGGTAGTGACTAGGATCTACCAGCATAGAGAGGCAGGTAGAATATTGGTAGTGACTAGGATCTACCAGTATAGAGAGGCAGGTAGAATGTTGGTAGTGACTAGGATCTACCTTGAGCAGAGGGTCAGCGTGCTCCAGGTACCAGCCTGCCACAGCGTGCCCTGCCTCGTGGTAAGCTACAGTCTTTTTCTCCTCAGGTTGCAGGACCTGAGTCTTCTTCTCCAGACCTGTACATTCAACAACAGAAAGTAGTTGACATACCTGTGTGACCATCGAAACAATCTGCATGACAAAGAAGGTACCAAATGCATATGGAAAGGTTGAATGAAGGAGGTAGAACAGAAGGAGTAAGTAATCAATGTTTGATCTTTGTTGCTGTGGAAAAAGTCCCGTCGATGTATCAAGCCACACTAGTTCAATTAGATCATATAGATTAGAATACATTATACTTTCAGTTGAATACATTTCAGGTGAAATTTAATAAATCACATTACAATTGACAGAGAAGTCAAATTAGAGCACCTTGCATCTCTATGGTTTGCTGGTCATGACAACACAGCTTGTAAGTAGCCAATACATGTTACACATTTTAAATTTTATTTAACTAGGCAAGTCAGGCCTCCCGAGTGACGCAGTGGTCTAAGGCTGTGCCACAAGAGATCCTGGTTTGAGTCCAGGCTATGTTGCAGCCGGCCGCAACCGGGAGACCCACAGGGCAGCACACAATTGGCCCTGCGTAGTTAGGGGAGGGTTTGGCCGGCAGGGATGTTCTTGTCCCATCGCGCTCTAGCGACTCCTGTGGTGGGCCTGGCGCACGCTGACACAGTCTAGTTGTACGGTGTTTCCTCTGACACATTGGTGCGGCTGGCTTCCGGGTTAAGTGGGTATTGCGTCAAGAAGCAAGTGCGGCTTGGCTGGGTTGTGCTTCGGAAACACGCACGGCTCTCGACCTTCATCTCTCCCGAGTCCGTTTGGGAGATGCAGCGATGAGAAAAGACTGTTACTACCAATTGGATACCACGAAAAAGGGGTAAAAGTAGAAAATGATAATGCCTAGTAAAAAAAAAAAAATTACGCCCTAACCCCGGACGAAGCTGGGCCAATTGTGCGCCTCCCTACGGGACTCCCGATCACGGACGGTTGTGATACAGCCTGGGATCGAACCAGGGTATGTAGTGACCCCTCTAGCACTGAGATTCAGTGGCTTAATACGGTATGTAGCAAAATCAGGATGTGTTCATTTGTATGTGTGTGCGCTTGTGCTCACCTCCGATCACACGTTCGATGGCCTGCTCAAAGTGCTTCTGGTTGATCGAGTCCGCGAGGTGGCGAGCAGCAATCAGCGCGGCTTCATTGCACACATTGGCAATATCAGCTCCTAACAAAACAGAATTAAAATTGATATTTTTTTTTTTTATAGTTAAGACTCATCCAGAGCAGTTTTCAACGAGCATATTAAAATTGAAAGGCAACAAAAATATTTATCTATATGAGCATTGTAAGACCTCACAAATTCGTATTTTATTTTTGTATACAAATATCAATAGGAAAATGTACAGGGAAAATGCAACATTATACAGTATGTATGTAAGCAGTAGGGTTTCCACCAGACAAGTGAACAGGATTTTTTAAATTTAACTGACATTTGAGCACTTTACTGGTCATCCATAAGCATTGGATCTGTAATGCACGATCTAGGGCGTCCACCCACACAGCCAGCGCAAAACAATAAACAGATCATTACCGGTCCTTAAAAACAGCCATTATCAAAAAAAACACTATTCCTTGTGTTTCGATGTGCAGCATTACAAAATGTACAGCCTATTGTGTTATTGTTTTTTACTTTCCTAAAATAACAGTTGTCCACCTCACGGTTCAGCTGTGGGTTATTTGAGCGCTAAATGCAGCAGGGCATTGCATATACAGACTGTAGGATATTCATATTTCACAAATAAATATAAAAAGGAACAGAAGCCTAGCGCCAGAGAGAGAGAGAGATATGTCTGCGGCATGCTACGACACCAACATACATTTCATTATCCTTGTCAGACTACCGCGCCTGTTATACACATATAGATGTACAGGAGGCTACTTCGCAAATGTTCAAAATCAGAATCTATTTTTTAAATATTTTTTAATGAAGATAAGCATTATATTTTAAGATTTGGTGTAACTAAAACATTCTTCCTCACCTCAAGTTCCAACTGTCGGGTTTCAATTGGTGCGACGGTGAGCAATGCCTTCATATCATAGGACTGCAGTATAACAGGCTAATAGCCACACCTTCACAAAAGTTTCTAAACTTTATTAGGGTGAGTCAAGACATTGTGTATAAGGAAAAATACGAGTAGATTATATCGCAGTAAACATTACAGTTGGAACTTCAATTTGTCCAAAGAAAATGGCTCAGGTTAAAACAAAACATTTACGAACTGGTTTAAATAAACCTTCACAAAATTATTGTTTAACAAGCTGTACTGCAGCAATGACCAAGAAAGGCTAGTGCCTACCGTACCCAACAAATGACAGTAATATGCTAATATTCATTTTTACAACAGGCCTACTTTACAACCCATCTTAAACTAAATACAGAGCACAAAATAAAGAAGAAAACAGACTAAACTTAATTTAGCCAAGGAAAATGTCTCAACAGAATAAAACAAAACACATTGTGCATATTTAAAGACTGGTTTTAATTAATAAATACAATAATAACAATGATATACAGTAATAGTAATACAAAATTATAAATACGAGAAAAAAAAATAAGTTAAATTGCATCCTACCTGAATAGCGAGTTGCACGGTAAGCCTGCAATTTGGCCGTGCCAACATTCTTCCCATCAGTATTAAAAACTTATCTTTAAGGAAATTCCCCTTGTAGGCTTTTCACTGTAGGCATACTCTAATTTTCATTTTACTTCAATGAAAAAGGCATCACATCAACAGAAGCCCAAGACTCCAATCTTGCTCTCTCAGCAGCATGCACCTAAGTCAGCCCGCAAGGAGTGAGAGGAAAATGCTCAAGCGAGCAATAGGGATGCATGATTGGGGCGGCGGGGTAGCCTAGTGGTTAGAGACTAGTGGGACTAGTAACCGAAAGGTTGCAAGTTCGAATCCCCGAGCTGACAAGGTACAAATCTGTCGTTCTGCCCCTGAACAGGCAGTTCACCCACTGTTCCTAGGCAGTCATTGAAAATAAGAATTTGTTCTTAACTGTCTCGCCTAGTTAAATAAAGGTAAAATAAAAAGGTAAAAAATAAAATAAATTATATGCAACATTTCGCCTGCTACAATTTCATTTATCGGCTTTTAAAAGATGTACCGTGCAGAAATCGCTTCGCCATTTCCTGGTTGCTAAAATTCTAATAGTTCACCTAACTTCAGTTTAAGTTTCAAAACAATAATAAAAGCAACTACAGTGTAGAGAATCATTGTATCCCTGTGAAAAATATTGTATTTTCAGCTAGTACACAAATCCGAAAGTTTAAAAAAAATAGAACAGATCTATCACTTCTTAGACTTGATTTCAATGAGAATGACAGATCTACAAGTCGAATTTCTATGTGGATTTGATCAGGTCACCCAAAGTGACATATTGTAGCTTTAAATATTTTTTTTTTAAATGGGCAAAAGCTGGTTATTACCAGTTAACTTAAACGCTGGTATGCAGTATATGACATAATGAATATGGTTTGTCAACAATATGTTAACAGTTTGATCATTGTAACTAGGCCTATAAACCCAATGATCCCCAGTGTGCCTCAAAAACCTACCTGAGAAGCCTGGGGTGAGGGCAGCCATTTTCCTGGCGAGAGCTTCTTTGTCCATCTCTGCATCCATTTTCAAAGGCCTCAAGTGCACTTTAAATATGGACGATCGGCCTTTAATGTCCGGATGACCTGCGAAAAACAATGACAAGGAAAATGTTTTAAAAGCTTTTCCACAGTTTCCTATCTTGGTCAGTCATTCCTTTTAGCAACAACTATTGGTTGACCAATTACTACTTAAAACAAAACAAATTTCAGGCTTCTGAATAGGTTATGATATGTGACATGTTGTGGTAATAGCTTCACTATTACATGGTGATTCATTAACAGATAACCATAGTACAACTTTAATTTTCCTTTATTACAGTGGATTCATGTTATTTTTTTTACCATATCCAACAACTACATTAAACCAGAACAGGACGAAACCCAAGCAGTACGGGGGCATATGATGAAATAAAAATATGGGCTCGTACCAATGTAAATCTGTCTGTCAAAGCGTCCGGGCCTCATCAGTGCAGGGTCCAGGATGTCAGGTCTATTAGTACCTGCTAGCACTACTACATTGGTTGCCGTGTTGAACCCTGGAAAGAGAGAAAAATGGTAGGTGACAGTGTCATATGGATTCTGTTTATATCAAGTGTTTCTTAATCCTGGTCGACCCCAAAAGGGGTGCATATTTTAGTTTTTAACCCTAGCGACACACAAACCTGATTCCATTATCAGTGTTTCCCCTATATTCATTTAGCAATAGCCGGCCTAGCTCTTGTCAGTAGCTAGGTTCCCATCCAACTGGTGACAGAATATTCTAAAAATCATTAAGAAAATGTGCATTTTCCCACCAGTGGTGTGCTTCCAAACAGACACCAATCTGTAGATGTACATAAAAGTATGTACGATAAACCTATATATTTATTTTTTACAAGAGAACTAACAAAAATACTTTGAGAGTGAATCAAAAATTTGGCAAGGGGGCCCCCAGTTATTTCGTTATAATGTTTGAGTCACGCGTACGAACGAAGATAATTGCAGGAAAGTAGCTTTAAAAATGACATTACATTCTCCCAGCCCCATGAAAATGTGTTGAATTGCAGGAAATCAGCATTAAACCGCAAAATGTCTCTGTGGCCAAGAGGGTGGCTGATAAAAACATTGGTTGGAGAACGTGCAATTGGCCCAATACCAGGGGAAACACCGAATCAACTATCAAACCTTTGATTAGTGGAATCGGGTGTGTAAGTGCTAGGGCAAAAACTAAAAACAATGTGGACCCCTTTGGGTCTACCGGACCAGGATTAAGAAACTATTATAATTTCAATCAGTAGCCAGCCAGCCAAGTTAGCCAGTCAGCCCAGGTAGCCAGCTCAGGTAGCCAGCTCAGGTAGCATGGCTTGAGGCCATTTTACTGCACTCCCTGTCCAATGTCTACAACTCCATTCATATGAAACAACAGCCTACATGTTGGTTGATCATTGTAGCCAACTTAATTCTGTAATTTTAATTCCATTCTTGCATTGAATAAAATCTCCCCACTTCACTTCCTATTTTCTCTTTCAGAAAAAATGAATACTCTCCCAAGTAATTGAATACTAAAGTTTGTTCGGATATTCGAATAACCGTGTCTATCCCTACTGCGGTGGCCTGTGTAGAGACAGACCTCGCAAAATGAGTGGACTACGTATTTTGCTGGGGCATTCACTATACATTTTTTTTTGCCTCGAGCCTTCGTTAATTTGACCCTGAGCGATACACACCATCCATCTCGACCAGCAGCTGATTGAGGGTGTTTTCCTGCTCGCTCTGGCCACCAAAGTTCCCTCTGCCTCGCTTGCGCCCTACTGCGTCAATCTCGTCAATGAAGAGGATACAAGGGGCATTCTTACGGGCCATGACAAACAGATCTCGAACCTGGAAAGCACAAAGCAGGGAGAGAATAAAACCCAGAGTACATTAGGCTTTGGCGTTACACCGTGTATAGGCTTGAGTGGTACACCGTATACCAAGGTATTTGGAATTAGCCACGGGATGGTTTTTCAATACTGTTGAAACTATTTCTATAAAGTTTAATAAATCTCAATATTTGTAGCTACTTTTTTATTAAGTAAATACCTGCAGTCAACTTGTGCAATACGTTAGGAGATAATAATAATAATAATAAAAATAAAAAAATATTTTAAAAAATGCAATCTGCTTTCTTTTTTTTACCTTTATTTAACTAGGCAAGTCAGTTAAGAACAAATTCTTATTTTCAATGATGGCCTAGGAACAGTGGGTGACAGGGGCAGAACGACAGATTGGTACCTTGTCAGCTTGGGGGTTTGAACTTGCAACCTTCCGGTTACTAGTCCAACGCTTTAACCACTAGGCTACCCTGCCGCCCCTGCCGTGTTCTTCATTTCACCTGCCACATTATGAACGACGAGAGACCAGAGCCTTGGAAGTCCCTCACCATTGTGCAGCACGCACTAGGTTATCTAGTTACAGAATGGAATTCACAACTAAATGTTTGCCAGCTAGATATCTTAGAACTAATAAGTTAAACTTTCTAAAAATGTGCTATATGCTCTGCAAGTTGTGCATTTGGTTAGGCCAACTTAGTACCTAGTTATCTAGCTAAGCGGTTAGCTTCCTGCAATCAAGTTCCTCTATTGGTAACAGCAGAGAAACCCCTCCTGGATCAAGAGCCATACTGTCTAATATTTGTTTTGTGCATGCAGAAAAACGTTTAAAAAAAAAATGTTGTTACTTGTTTAACTTCATGAGCTGGGATGTCTGTCCTGCAAATAGTTTGCAAGACACTATATGAAATGTTCACATGCGTTTGTTAGCATTTAAGTAGCATTCGCTATTGTATTTTACATGTACTTGTTTGCATTGCTAACCTTCAGATAAAATTTTTAAAAAGATCGCCCCTCGTGTTCAGTGCCGGTATCACCCAATAAATATACTGGGACGGTATAAAGGTCGTTATGCAGGTAAGACAATCTGGATACCGCCCAAGCCCATCACTGATATTGCTTTGAAACTAGAGTCCTGCTTCAGAAATCTTCCAATCGAGAGCAAGACGCAACTGTCAAGAATTGTGAGTATGAACATTAGGACATGGCTCCCCTTGGCACTACCGGGCAGGGTGAGGCACTAGCGGGCAGGGTGAGGCACTACCGGGCAGGGTGAGGCACTACCGGGCAGGGTGAGGCACTACCGGGCAGGGTGAGGCACTACTGGGCGGGGCTCGACAGGGCAGGGTGAGGCACTACTGGGCGGGGCTCGACAGGGCAGGTAGATGTGAAAGAATTGGATGGCTGTTCTTTCCCTTTGTCAGGTGGACATTCAAATGAAAGAGCGTTGGAACACAGTTAAGCTTTGATGAAAAAAAACAAAAAACAAGTTGACATGGTGAAATTAACAATACATTATGCAATCAATCAGAAATGTACATGAACCCAAAGTATACTGACACCAAGATCCACAGTGTTGTCACTTACCCTGGCGGGGCCCACGCCCACAAACATCTCCAGGAACTCTGAGCCATTTACGGTGATAAAGGGGACGTCGGCCTCTCCGGCAGTGGCCTTGGCCAGCAGGGTCTTCCCTGTGCCAGGCGGTCCCGTCAGGATGGCCCCCTGTGACATAGAAGAGTATGACTTTGGTGGTGTTCCAGGATGTCGGTTTTGCAGTCATGCTGTTTTGCAGTCATGCTGTGCATCCCAGAAGACTGCTATAACATATCAACCCTCTGGAACATGCTCATTGCTTACTTACTCCTAGAAATAACCCCCTGCCCCCATCCCCTGATATAAAAAAAATATATTATATGTATAGGCAATATGGTGGTAGCTCCACCTTGCCCTATGATAGGCTAAGTGGAATTTTCACATATTGTTTATCCTTATAAGCAAAGTTCTCTCCTGCTGGCTCACCTTGGGGATCTTGGCGCCCAGGTCCTGGTACTGCTTGGGGTTCTTGAGGAAGTTGACAAACTCCATGATCTCCAGCTTGGCCTCCTCGCAGCCTGCCACGTCCTTGAACTTCACGTCGATCTCATCGCGCAACACCTTGGCCGTTGTCTCGCTGACACTGAATAGTCCTCCCATGCCCCGGCCGCCCGGTCGGCCAGCTCCTGCTGGCCCCCGTCGCAGCATGAAGAGCAGGAAGCCGATGATGAGCACGGTGGGCAGCATGCTGAGCAGGAACGACCTGAGGGGAGAAGAGAGATGTGCTACTGGGATTAGAGCTGGGCCGTGTTCCTAACGGAAGCTTTAAAAGCTCTGACGAAGGCCGTGAGGCCGATACGTAAAGCTTATTAAATATCAGCGATACTATCAAGAGCAGTGTGCGGTTTCCTTTTTCCTTCATCTTGTTCAATTGTTGCCATGCACCTGCAAATTAGATTGCTCAGATGTGCGAATGCCTTTTGAATTTTCCCGACGGTAAAGGAAAAAGGAGCATTTCTTATTAAGGTGATCTCTTCCCATTTCAGTCCAACTTACCCATCGCTTTCAGCGGAGTACACCACTGGCAGACGGTTCTCCCCCTCGATACCCATCTCATACTGAGCGGTCTCTAGGTTCCGCTCAAACGTGTCCACGCTGCCGATGTTGAACCACACGTATTGCTGGGTACCAAAATATAAACCACTCATTACTACCTTTGTTCTAACAAGTGAGGAAGAGAACACATGTATATATATTTTTTTACAATTATATGGTTAGAAATATTTTACTTACTCCATCAACTGGAGTCTTTCCAGGTGTAAATACCACTTTCACATAGCGCTTGTTAATTACTTCCAATCTGTCAACCTAGAGAGAAAAAGAAAGATCCAAATTCAAGTCCCCGAATGTGAGATGGTCAACAGCAGTGGACAAATCATCAGATTCACACCATAGATCAAGCAAACGAACATCTAACCTCGAGCCTTAACACACGATTTTATATTGTTAAAAATTACACACCATTTTCCTATCAATGATACTAATAGAATACTTACGACGTCTTTCGAGAGGTAGTTATTGACAAAGTCTTTCCAAGTGACCTCTCTCCCGCCTTCCCGTAAAAAAAAGAAATATGTAACCATGGTCCAAAATGCAGCCCCACTCAGGAAGTACATACGGAACTCCTTATCGTCCCATGGCACGTCACCCTAAGGATAAACACGTTGCGGAAGAATTTGAAATAACAACCGATTTCATTGTATCATTTTTGTCTCATTTGTTCTGTTTGTACTGTGCACTATCTTGTTGTTATGGGATTTTTATGAATAATGACTAAATGATGTATACATTTAACCTAGAACTATAATGAAAACAGAACAGTACTATGTTACTGTATGGATGTATGAATCTTATTATAATCATAATACAGAATCTAATGTGTGTAGTTTTAGTCAAGAATTAGAACAAGGACTTTCTGTTCCTTGTTAGAAATTAATGGAGCTATCGTCAGACAGGCTGGAATACTGTGTTCCTTACAGGACATTCTCTCTCTACCCAGGGAGGGGAGAGACCTTGGGCTTGTCGTAGATAGTTTAACAGGTGGCAGACAATGTGGGAAGGCTTGTGAACTGTATTGCCATTGTATCCGAGAGGAGGAGAGACATTTATGACGAAATGTGAGGTATATAAACTAATGTACATGGTATTATGAGGAGAGCTCTCGGAAAATAAACGCTACTGATTAATTTTCAGACTGGTCTCTGTCCATTTTATGCAAATAAGTATCTTACAAATTCTTAGAAACGGACAGAGTGTTTTAATTGAATTGGTTAATGAACATATCGGAGTTAAATTCCTCTAACAATTGTCTTGTTGGTTTTTGTTTACAACAGTTTAGCATTGACATGATGCTAACAGTAGTGCAAAAATAATGGTATGAGTGGTAAGACCTTGGTTAGCTCCAAATACCAAGATCATTAACTCAACTTCCGACCAGGTTTCAGGTGTCGATTCTCACCTTTTGTAGCCGGCTATACCAATGGGACTCATCCTTCCTGCCTCCCCTTTTTCCTCCTCCGCCTGAGGCACCACCTCCTCCTCCTCCACTAGATCTACCAGTGGCCTTCTGTGCATTGGTAGTTGGCTTGGCCTCTGAGAAGGCAGATAGACACATCAGTTTTCAGCCTAAAACCGAAGTCAACCCTCTGTTTAGAACATGGAATTGGTGTAGTGCAGAAGTAAACAGTGGCTTCCATAGGTATCATTTACATGATGACATACCTCATCTAAATACTGGAAAAGTTAACATTTTGGTAATCAACACATACAGTGCATTTGGGAAAGAATTCAGACCCCCTTGACTTTTTCACCATCTTGTTACGTTACAGCCTTATTCTAAAATGGATTCAATTGTTTTTTCCCCCCACAATCTACACACAATACCCCATAATGACGAAGCAAAAACAGGTGTTTAGAAAATGTATAACAATTCAATAAAAAAAATATCACTTTGACAAAAGTATTCAGACCCTTTATACTCAGTACTTTGTTGAAGCACCTTTGGCAGCGATTACAGCCTTGAGTTTCTCCCATTCTCCTCTCAAGCTCTGTCAGGTTGGAGGGGGAGTGTCGCTGCACAGCTATTTTCAGGTCTCTCCAGAGATGTTTTGATCGGGCTCTCGATTACCACTCAAGGACAGACTTGTCCCGAAGCCACTCCTGCGTTGTCTTGGCTGTATGCTTAGGGTCGTTGTTCTGTTGGAAAGTGAACCTTCGCCCCCAGTCTGTGGTCCTGAACACTCCGGAGCAGGTTTTCATTAAGGACCTCTCTGTACGTTCCCTCGACCTTGACTAGTCTCCCAGTCCCTGCCGCTGAAAAACATTCCCACAGCGTGATGCTGCCGTAAGGATGCTTCACCGTAGTGATGGTGCCATGTTTCCTCCAGATGTGACGCTTGGCATTCAGGCCAAAGACTTTAATCTTGATTTCATCAGACCAGAGAATCTTGTTTCTCATGGTCTGAGAGTCTTTAGGTGCCATTTGGCAAACTCCAAGCGGACTGTCATGTGCCTTTTACTGAGGAGTGGCTTCTCTACCATAAAGGCCTGATTGGTGGAGTGCTGCAGAGATGGTTGTCCTTCTGGAAGGTTCTCCTATCTCCACAGAGGAACTCTGTCAGCGTGACCATCAGGTTCTTGGTCACCTCCCGGAACTCTGGAGCTCTGTCAGAGTGACCATCAGGTTCTTGGTCAACTTCCTGATCAAGGCCCTTCTCCCCCAATTGCTCAGTTTGGCCAGGCAGCCAGCTCTGAGAAGAGTGTTGGTGGTTCCAAACTTTCATTTAAGAATGATGGAGGCCACTGTTCTTGGGGACCTTCAATGCTGCAGAAATGTTTAGATAAACCATCCCCAGATTTGCTCTGACATTCACTGTCAACTGTGGAACTTTATACAGACAGGTGTGTGCCTTTCCAAATCATGTCCAATCAATTGAATGTACCACAGGTGGACTCCAATGAAGTTGTAGAAACATCTCAAGGATGATCAATGCAAACAGGATGGACCAGAGCTCAATTGAGTCTCATAGCAAAGGGTCTGAATACATTAATACATGTGCAAAAAGGTCTAAAAACCTGTTTTTGCTTTGTCATTATGGGATATTGTGATGTCATTATGGGGTATTGTGATGTCATTATGGGGTATTGTGATGTCATTATGGGGTATTGTGATGTCATTATGGGGTATTGTGATGTCATTATGGGGCACTCCTCATTTATTTGTATTTTTATGAGGATTGTTTTTTATTTAATAGATTTTAATATAAGGCTGTAACGTAACAAAATGTGGAAAAAGGGAAGGGGTCTGAATACATTCCGAATGCACTGTAGTGTTCAGTAGGTCTTAGCCAGCTAACGACATAGGACGAGAAAGTATATTTTGTCAGTGGTTTAAATGACCTTTGGCTTCTCCACTGGTTGGGTTGGATTCACTGCTCTTCGGCGCAGTCTTCGGACCATTGGGGAAATATTTTTCAAATCCTGAAGTAAAAACACCAAACTTTTGAGCGCACAAAATCATAAATGAGCATGAAAAACTTCTCTCATTTTAATGACACAATAAATATATTATGCTTCGTTTTATATATAATCAGAAAGAATGGGAATCTGCTAGATGAATACAGTGAACGTTGAGGTACATACCTTTTGGTGGTTTGGAGCAGAGTCTTTGATAGGCACCTAACACATGTTCAAACAGAGTCCTCCTTTCAAGTACTATCTGGCTGTCTGCTTGGCTGGAGACCTTGAAAATGAAAGATGACAATCAACATAACATATGCCATTTAGCAGACGCTTTTATCCAAAGCTACTTAGTCATGTATGCATTCATGTTATGTATGGACGATCCAGGGCTTCGAACCCACAACACTGGTGTTGCAAGCGCCACGCCCCATCAACTGAGCCATACATAATACATACATTTTATTTATTTTATTTTTATTTTACCTTTATTTAACCAGGTAGGCAAGTTGAGAACAAGTTCTCATTTACAATTGCGACCTGGCCAAGATAAAGCAAAGCAGTTCGACAGATAAAACGACACAGAGTTACACATGGAGTAAAAACAAACATACAGTCAATAATGCAGTATAAACAAGTCTATATACAATGTGAGCAAATGAGGTGAGAAGGGAGGTAAAGGCAAAAAAGGCCATGATGGCAAAGTAAATACAATATAGCAAGTAAAATACTGGAATGGTAGTTTAGCAACATAACATAACCTAACCTGAATGCTTGGAAAAAATAATGTTGCACTAAATAAATGCACTTTTTCCTCAACTCCATCCGTGGGCACCACCGTCCCTTTTAAACGTTTTGATCAATTCAAACAGCAGCACACCTTCAACTGAGTCTAGTTTTTAAGCCATTGGCGTATTTAAGTAGTAGTGTTAGAATAGTTAGAATTGAGAAACACGGGCCTCCCGAGTGGCACAGTGGTCTAAAGCACTGAATCGCAGTTGCTAGCTGTGCCACTAGAGAACCTGGTTCGATTCCAGGCTCTGTCGCAGCCGGCTGCGAGTACAAACCTCTCCCGAGTCCGTATGGGAGTTGCAGCGATGGGACAGGAATAGAGGTCGACCGATTAATCGGAATGGCTGACTAATTAGGGCCGATTTCAAGTTTTCATAACAATCGGAAATCGGTATTTTTGAGTGCCGATTTCCGATTATTATTATAATTTTTTTTTTATACCTTTTATTTAACTAGGCAAGTCAGTTAAGAACACATTCTTATTTTCAATGACTGCCTAGGAACAGTGGGTTAACTGCCTTGTTCAGGGGCAGAACGACAGATTTTCACCTTGTCAGCTCAGAGGTTCCAATCTTGCAACCGCACAGTTAACTAGTCCAACGCTCTAACCATTGCACTCCACGAGTAGCCTGCCTGTTACACGAATGTAGTAGAAGCAAAGGTAAATTGCTAGCTAGCATTTAACTTATCTTATAAAAAACAATCAATCATAATCACTAGTTATAACTACTGATCCAGTTTAGCAGGCAATATTAACCAGGTGAAATTGTGTCATTTCTCTTGCGTTCATTGCACACAGAGTCAGGGTATATGCAACAGTTTGAGCTGCCTGGCTCATTGCGAACTAATTTGCCAGAATTTTACGTAATTATGACATATATTGAAGGTTGTGCAATGTAACAAGAATATTTAGACTTAGCGATGCCACCCGTTAGATAAAATACCGAACGGTTCCGTATTTCACTGAAATAATAAACGTTTTGTTTTCGAAATGATAGTTTCCGGATTCGATCATATTAATGACCAAAGGCCCGTATTTCTGTGTGTTATTATGTTATAATTAAGTCTGATTTGATTGAGCAGTCTGACTGAGCAGCAGCAGGTCCGTAATCATTAATTCAAACAGCACTTTTGGGTGTTTTACCAGCAGCTCTTCGCAAGCACAGCGCTGTTTATGACTTCAAGCCTATCAGCCTAATGGCTGGTGTAACCAATATGAAATGGCTAGCTAGTTAGCTGGGTGTACGCTAATACTGTTTCAAACGTCACTCGCTTTTAGATTTGGAGTAGTTATTCCCCTTGTGCTGCAAGGGACACGGCTTTTGTGGAGCGATGGGTAACGATGCTTTGAGTGTGGCTGTTGTCGATGTGTTCCTGGTTTGAGCCCAGGTAGGGGCAAGGAGGGGGACGGAAGCTATACTGTTACACTGGCAATACTATAGTGCCTATAAGAACATCCAATAGTCAAAGGTATATGAAATACAAATGGTATAGAGAAATAGTCCTATAAATACTATATTAACTACACCTTAAAACCTTTTACCTTGGAATATTGAAGACTCATGTTAAAAGGATGTTCCGAGCAAGGAACTTAAACGTTAGCTTTCTTACATGGCACATATTACTTTCTTCTCCAACACTTTCTTTTTGCATTATTTAAACCAAATTGAACATGTTTCATTATTTATTTGAGGATAAATTGATTTTATTGATGTTTTATATTAAGTTAAAATAAGTGTTAATTCAGTATTGTTGTAATTGTCATTATTACAAATAAAGACAAATGCATTTTTATAAATAGGCTTTTTTGGTCCTCCAATAATCGGTATCGGTATTGAAAAATCACAATAGGACTGTAACTACCAATTGGATACCATTAAATAAAATATTAAAGATCTGAGAAACACTTGTCTTTACTTGAGTACTACGTATAGAAACCAAGTGCATGTGAAAACGTCATGGAATACACTTCAGAAATATTGCACCATTACATTTTTTTGTTGGTGCGCCTACTGTCATTTCTCAGAGTAACACTACAACATAAAATAGGTAGAGATTTAAAAAACTGAAGCATCATTAGCTAGTTTAACGATCGCTCTGAAATCTTAATTCCCTGAACTGTCAGTTGAACAACATTCTGACCACACTGGCTGCATTGCGTGTGCAAGCATTGCAAAATAAACGTACACATCTTATTCAATAATTTCATCCAAATTGCTTGCAAGCGTCTGCATAGCCAGGCGCTAAAATAAACATTGGTTCTATCAACTTGGTTCTATTTTAGACGCTCGATGCGCTGCAAGTCCTTCCTCCTCATTGTTTTTTAGGAGCATAACCCCGCTTAGGTGATTTAATTAAAGATGAACGAGGTCCAGACTCCAATCCAGCAGGTTACAAACACCACATAAAATAGAAAGAAGACCTTACTAGGAGAGATCACTTTAACTGGGTTTTCCCCTTTTATCTGTGGATTAACTGTAGGAGTAGAGAACACACGATTTTGTGTGACTCAAAATGGGTTGATATTCTACAAAAGATCCAGCAAGAAAAAGGACAGTACATTTCAAGTAAAATAACAAGCCAATGTATATATATCCCAGGACAAATTAACTACCAACAGCAAGCTAGCTAGTTAAATGTCCATGAACGTTTCATATGCGTTTCGACCTGTCCCCAAATGAAATGAATTCATTCAGAGTTCTTTGTGATCTTTCCACCTGCGTGTCCTGATCGCATCTGGTGTGGAAGGACACAAATCACCACGCGTAGTCCGTATTGTAACATTGACGAATGCAAATAGTCACTACATGTGCATACATAACGTTACCTGAAATAGCTAGACATGGTGTAACGTTAGTTTAACACGCGATAGTTGACTAGCTAACGTTAAATAACTATTTAATTCATCATGTAATCTCGCCCTGTGTTATCCAACCACGGCAATGTCATTCGCAGGCCTGTTACGCTAGCTAGAATGACAGGTTGTTTTGTTGGGCAAAATAATGTTGGATTATGACAGTATCTAGATTTTCTACAAACAAACCACATGTAAAGACTACCTATTGCCAAAACAAACTCGTAATGCCTTGTCATGCAATGAGAATCGACTAGCGCTGTTTGTTTTGATGTTGTAACGTCGTTAGCTAGATTGCAACTCACCAGTCGTGCACCGTTAACGTGAGTTGTTCTGACGTTTGGAGGCAGCAACATTTTGAATAGATTCCTGCCACCTCTTGACAAACGGAGGTATCGGTGAGCCATTCTGACTTGTTACGTTGACACCTTGGTTATTCTAACGGATTAATTTTTTCCATAAAGATTTATCACAAAAAAAATGTTTTGAAGACTTATCTCATACATGCACTATCCCATCCCATTACAAGAGCCGCCATTATTTTTTCCCTTCAACATGACGTGATGACGCAGCGCTTCTCTTGTTCTTTTACGGCAGACAACACCGATTTGGTTTATAGCCGCCACCTACTGTACTGGTAGTGAACGGAAGAAAAATAAAATCCATTGCGGGAAAGGAGTGTTATAATATCACCATCATATACAATACAAAAATAACATTTATAAAAATAAAAAAAGCCCCACCCCACTCCTTCAGTGATAAAACAAATCACATCCCTACACAGGCTCAGGGGCCAAGGGGTGTTAATCATCTACATGGAGGGGAGTGACCATATGTGTTATCTGAAAGTGGAAGTGATTCAAGATTTCCACGACAGTCTCTGATTCAACTACCATGGTTTCTTCAACATTACTCCCTTCTTCCACTCTTCTGACCACCTCTGGATAGGAGACACGCTGGACTAATTCTTGCCACCTCGGTCTCCTTCAATGTAACAGGGCACTTCATGAATTCTGGTGCATGCTCCTCCCATCTACATACACTTGACATGTCCAAACAGTCGACGTTTTATCACACTGCAGGGGGTTTGGGCACGAAGGCTCTTACAGGATATCTCACATAACCCAAATATACGCATGTTCTTCAAAAAACAAAAATACTGGATGGACTGGGCTTCCTCACTCCATCCACCATATGGGTCAGTCAGCCTGCACCAACCACTGGGCATCCTCACTCCATCCACCATACGGGTCAGTCGGCCTGCACCAACCACTGGGCTTCCTCACTCCATCCACCATACATACGGGTCAGTTGTCGTGCAACAACCACTGCATCTATTTCTTCAGTTACATCCTTTGCACTCACTTCAGGGGCCACTCCAAAAATAACCCACTTGATAGGTGCCCTGCATCGCAGATCCACACGTGACACATTCAAATTCAATATCTTTTTCAGGTGCAAAGCACGCTCCTTCTGCTCTATGGACATACAAAAATAAACCAAATAAACCAATTTCTTGTTATTTTCACTGACGCCACCTCATCTAACGCATCTATGATTTTCCTTGAGACTTCGAAACGGATCTCCCGGGTTTCTCTTTCGATCCAAAACTCAGACTAAAGAACAGTCAGAACTAGGCTTGGATTTACTAGACTCCACGACCACTTTCCTTCTCTTCTTTCTTTTTTTATTTGCCACTGTAATCCATTCCTTCTCACTTGTCTCCACTCAACGCGCCATCTGATTCAAACAAAACATCCGCCTCCGCCATCTTCCCGATTAGGTACCATTCCTCAGGCAGCCCTGTCGACGAACGGATTCAGTTCCAGTCTTCTTCTCTCAGGTTTTATGGTGTAGCTCCCAAAACTAATGTTGTATTCCTATCACCAATTGGACTGGGGTAAAAACATTTTTTTATACATTCCATTACAGATATGGGAGAAAAAGTAATTAATCCACACACACTATTAAATTATTGTTTTTTACACGTAACAAATGTCAAAACCTCCGTAATTCCCTACTCAGGCTCTAGGGCATGAGAGGATGGGGCCGCTCGAGAAAGTACATTAAATATTTTAATCCAAAGAACCGTTCAACAGCAGAAACAATGATGTCAATCTTTCGTGACTTCTTTTCACCTTGATCGGTTCTATTTACCACTATTGCGATAAAAGTAAAAAGATCCACCTTCTTCACATGGAGAATTTCCAATGTGTTCTCCAATCTCATAAAACATTTCAGAAAAAGGCTCAGTGCTGTTATCCCCACAAGGTGAGGTATTGAAAGGTATTTAAACAGAGGTGCCAATAATTTTGACCCCTATCTTTTGAGAAAAAAAAGTAGGATACAGTTGAAGTCGGAAGTTCATATACACCATAGCCAAATATTATTATTTGTACCTTTATTTAACTAGGTAAGTCAGTTAAGAACAAATTCTTATTTTCAATGACGGCCTAGGAACAGTGGGTTAACTGCCTGTTCAGGGGCAGAACAACAGATTTGTACCTTGTCAGCTCAGGGGTTTGAACTTGCAACCTCCCGGTTGCACTAGACTACCCTGCCGCCCCATATATTTAAACTCCGTTTTTTTCTCACAATTCCTGACATTTAATCCAAGTAAAAACTTCCTGTTTTAGGTCAGTTAGGATCACCACTTTATTTTAAGAATGTGAAATGTCAGAATAATAGTAGAGAGAATTCTTTTTTTCCGCTTTTATTTCTTTCATCACATTCCCAGTGGGTCAGACGTTAATATACGCTCAATTAGTATTTGGTAGCATTGCCTTTAAATTGTTTAACTTGGATCAAACATTTTGGGTTGTCTTCCACAAGCTTAACACAATAAATTGGATGAATTATGGCCCATTCCTCCTGACAGAGCTGGTGTAACTGAGTCATGTTTGTAGGCCTCCTTGCTCCACACGCTTTTTCAGTTCTGCCCACAAAGCTTCTATAGGGTGGAGGTCAGCACTTTGTGATGGCCACTCTATTACCTTGACTTTGTTGTCCTTAAGCCATAACTTTGGAAGTACACTTGGGGTCATTGTCCATTTGGAAGACCCATTTGCGACCAAGCCTTAACTTCCTGACTGATGTCTTGAGATGTTGCTTCAATATATCCACATCATTTTCCTCTCGCATGATGCCATATATTTTGTGAAGTGCACCAGTCACTCCTGTAGCAAAGCACCCCCACAACATGATGCTGCCACCCCCGTGCTTAACGGTTGGGATGGTGTTCTTCGGCTTGAAAGCTTCACCTTTTTCCTCCAAACATAACGATGGTCATTATGGCCAAACATTTCTATATTTGTTTCATCAGAACAGAGGACATTTCTCCAAAAAGTATGATCTTTGTCCCCGTGTGCAGTTGCAAACCATAGTCTGGCTTTTTTTATAGTGGTTTTGGAGCAGTGGCATCTTCCTTGCTGTGTGGCATTTTGGTTATATCGATATTGGACTTGTTTTACTGTGGATATAGATACTTTTGTACCTGTTTCCTCCAACATCTACACAAGGTCCTTTGCTGTTGTTCTGGGATTGATTTGCACTTTTCGCACCAAAGTACGTTCATCTCTAGGAGACAGAACGTGTCTCCTTCCTGAGTGGTATGATGGCTGCGTGGTCCCATGGTGTTTATACTTGCTTACTATTGTTTGTACAGATAAACGTGGTACCTTCAGGCGTTTGGAAATTGCTCCCAAGGATGAACCAGACTTGTGGAGGTCTACAATTTTTTTTCTGAGGTCTTAGCAGATTTCTTTAGATTTTTCCATGATGTCAAGCAAAGAGGCACTGCATTTGAAGGTGGTACACCTTCAATTGACTCAAATGATGTCAATTAGCCTATCAGAAGCTTCTAAAGCCATGACATAACTTTCTGGAATTTTCTAAGCTGTTTAAAGGCACAGTCAACTTAGTGTATGTAGACTTCTGACCCACTGGAATTGTGATACAGTGAATTATGAGTGAAATAATCTCTCTGTAAACAATTGTTGGAAAAATGACTTGTGTCATGCACAAAGTAGATGTCCTAACCGACTTGACAAAACTATGGCTTGTTAACATGGAATTTGTGGAGAGGTTGAAAAATAAGTTTTAATGACTCCAACCTAAGTGTATGTAAACTTCCGACTTCAACTGTATATAATAGGCGGTGTCAGAGGAAAGCCCATAAAATTGTCAGAGACTTCGGTCACCCAAGTTATTGACTGTTTTTTCTGCTACCGCACGGCAAGCGATACCGAAGCGCCAAGTCTAAGGCCAAAAGGCTTCTCAACAGCTTCTTACTCCCAAGCCATAAGACTGTTGAACAATTCATAAAATCGCCACCGGACAATTTACATTGACCCTTTTGTACACTGCTGCTACTCTCTGTTTGTTTGTTACCTATGCATAGTCACTTTGCCCCCACCTACATGTACAGATGACCTCAACTAGCCTGAACCCCCGCACACTGACTTGGTACTTGTGCCCCATGTATATAGCCCCATTATTGTGTTACTTTTTATTATTACTTTTTATTTTGGTTAATATTTTCTTCTTCTTGAACTGCAATATTGGTTAAGGGCTTGTAAGTAAGCCTTTCATGGTAAAGTCTAAACATGTTGTATTCGGCGCATGTGGCAAATAAAGTGTGATTAGATTTTTTATACTGTAGCTAAGAAAGTAATCCTAAGTGTATGTTGTGTAGTAAGATGTTAGTAGCCTCACCCTAATAATTTGGTCTATTTACCAATCTTCATTTTGCTTACTGTTCTGACTTTGTGGTGAACATGTAGCCTATAATCTGTTTTAGAGAAATGTAACCATTGAATATTGAAAGAACTTTCATTGTCTGCTTATATACCCCCTTTATTTATCCTACCGTTCTGACTTGGTGTACAGGGAGAACACTGTAAGAACGACCCATGTTCTGAATTCTGTTGCTGTACATTTCAAAAGTGTTAAACAAATGGTTATATTGACTACGTCCGTCCTAGCTCGCTCATTAATATCTTAATGGAAATTACGTATTGCCTCTTATCCGCTTGTCATCCCCTTATGCCATAGTTTGTACATCTCAATTGTCATTAGAAACCACATTTGTTGAAGAAAGTCAGCCTTATCAGCTACATTTCTTTTTAAAGGCAGTAAATGAGGCTGAATGAATTGTTTCGCTGCCAGACAAGGCTCCACTGATAGCCAGGTGTAGCAGTGGTAAGATGTTAGGACTGCTGAGGGGACAGCTTTATGTTTGTCACTGTTATATTTTTTTATTTTTCCGTTATTTTACCAGGTATGTTCATTTACAGCAACAACCTGGGGAATAGTTACAGGGGAGAGGAGGGGGATGAATGAGCCAATTGTAAACTGGGGATTATTAGGTGACCGTGATGGTTTGAGGGCCAGATTGGGAATTTAGCCAGGACACCGGGGTTAACACCCCACTCTTACGATAAGTGCCATGGGATCTTTAATGACCTTAGAGAGTCAGGACACCCGTTTAACGTCCCATCCAAAAGACAGCACCCTAGACAGGGCAGTGTCACTGCCCTGGGGCATTGGGATATTTTTTAGACCAGAGGAAAGAGTGCCTCCTACTGGCTGTCCAACACCACTTCCAGCAGCATCTGGTCTCCCTGCTTAGCTTCAGAAGCAAGCCAGCAGTGGTATGCAGGGTGGTATAGTGCAATTAATGTATTGTTGTTTAGTGTTGTGTTGTGGCTTTGCTGGCATGCATCCCACTTTTATTTATTTTTTGCCCCACCAACATGTACATGGTAAAATCGCCACTGACTAAGGTGTACATGGTATTTACCAACTATTATTTAAAACAAGTCAGGATATTGACATAAGCATGTGTTTTTGAGAGTCATGATTATTTAGAACCTACTTACATTTTGCATCGACAGCTAGCTAACGTTTCACGTGCAGTTCTCTGTTTGAGAGTGATAGAACTGTAACGTTAGCAGCTGTAATGGTGCCCGGCCGTATAGTTGCCTCGCCTTTTTGAGACTTCCAAGTGACTAACGTTATTACAGAACATTACTGAAACAATGTTAGCTTGCTAGCTAACATTATGTAGCTTGGTAGAGTTGACAACCAAGCGCATTAGCTAGGTTTTGTGACATACATTAGCAAGCTATCTAGCTAGATATAATGTGATATAATAATGCGTGAAATAAAAATGTTCTAGTTATGAAAAGGCCTCACCAAAATCCACTCCAGGGAAAGTGTATCACTCCAGGGGAAGGGAGGTATATTATAGTGGTATGGAAACTTTTGCATGCTGTCTTTATCCCACAGTGAAGCATGAGATGCTGGCAGGTGACCTTTTGTTGGCCACAAACATTTTGCTATCTGGGAATAATGACTAAAGTTGGCCTTATTTTCAAATTCATGAACATGGGAATGGTTTCTAGTAGCAACATTTTCAACATTCAAGACTCATACTGTGTGCACTCAATAAAATTGTTCTGGATAGTGTCATGACCAAAGGTGCCAGATCAGCTTGGCAATTGCTGACAGATAGCCAGACACCCCTCTCTCCCACATGAGAGGAGAGGGGGGAGTTGGACCGGTTGTATGACTTAACATCCGGTCATAAATAGTTTGCAGAAACTCTCCATCTGGCTCTTTAGTATGGGAAGACTGAAACATCTTTGCCACCAAAAACTCTAATGGCCAATGAATTTACATTGGAACAATATTCATAAAATAGGAATGTTAAGAATGGTCCGTGGGGATCTAAAGAATAATCCTGTCATATTGTTTATTATTTTGTGATGTCATTAAGTATCGTATAACAAAGTAACCCTGAAAGTGAACGCATTCTATGTATCAACTTTACATCTAAATGTATAAAATATGAGAACACTTTTGTGAAGGTAGCAATGTGATTTTAGCCTTCTAAATTAGATAATTGTTTTTCATATAAACTTGTGCCCAGTCAGTAACCACACCCAAGTCTCGAAGGGAAAAGAGCAGACTTGGAAGATGACAAGGGGGATATCTTCCCTAAAATAAGAGGAGACTCCTCAGATCCCTCATAAAATACAATCAGCAGCCTCCAGAACCACCACACCAGCAGGTGCAGCCTCCACAGCCACCACACCAGAGAACTCCACCTCCACAACCACCACACCAGCTACTGATATAAACAAATGTATGTATGCAATCTTGTCAGGTTGATCCATGAATATATCTCAGTACACTTACAGGTACATTTTTCCTGGTGTTGCAGAGGCTTGGGGAGGAAAATATGTATATGTGCTGTTGTCTAGGATCGGGCCATATAACATCTTTTATCAGGATCTCCACAGAACTGGTCCAAATATGGAGCTGGAAAGTGAGGTAAGACTGTGTTGCACATACAGTATATCTCAACACTGTTATTTATCTGTTGTTTTACCAGGTAAGTTGACTGAGAACACATTCTCATTTGCAGCAACAACCTGGGGAATAGTTACAGAGAAGAGGGATGAACGAGCCAATTGTAAACTGGGGATTATTAGGTGACCATGATGGTTTGAGTGCCAGATTGGGAATTTAGCCAGGACACCAGGGTTAACACCATTACTCTTACAATAAGTGACATGGATCTTTAATGACCTGAGAGAGAGTCAGGACACCCGTTTAACGCCCCATCCAAAAGACAGAACCCAACACAGGGCAGTGTCCCCAATCACTGCCTTGGGGAATTGGGATATTTTTTTAGACCAGAGGAAAGAGTGCCTCCTAATGGCCAACACCACTTCCAGCAGCGTCTGGTCTCCCCCATCCAGGACCTGACCAGGACCAACCCTGCTTAGCTTCAGAAGCAAGCCAGCAGTGGTATGCAGGGTGGTATGCTGCTGGCACACACTGCATGTGTGTGATTAATCTGTGTATTTATAAGGAAAACCTAAATGGTTGTTTTTTCCATGTAACAGGTAAAACATTTTTACAATGGAATTAATAAAGTCTTTGAAATGCTATACTGTTATTAACCTCTATATTGTAATCAATAAAAGTGTTTCAAAATAATGTACTTTTACTAACATATACAGTGCCAATTAGTTTACCCTGACCAGATGGACTATAGATACAGTGCCTTGCGAATGTATTCGGCCCCCTTGAACTTTGCGACCTTTTGCCACATTTCAGGCTTCAAACATAAAGATATAAAACTGTATTTTTTTGTGAAGAATCAACAACAAGTGGGACACAATCATGAAGTGGAACGACATTTATTGGATATTTCAAACTTTAACAAATCAAAAACTGAAAAATTGGGCGTGCATATTTCTAGATTGTAATTTAAGAAAATGTATTTGATGTTTTAAATATATTCACATTTTTCATTGGTTGTGATTGGTTGTGACCGCTGCCCACGATGGTTCCACCGGTCCGGTCTGAAAACCATCCTATCATTGGAGGATTATGTCTGCGCTGCCTGTCAGGACAAGGTTAGACTTGAGTTCCAGGCGACTGTATCACCGAGAAAACTTTCTATAAAAAGTGAACTAACGCAGGAAACAGAGAGTTCAATACTGTGCTATTTAATGCACTCACGAAACACTGTGTGCTCAAAAACAAATGCCCCAAACACGGGGGACGAAAACAGTACAGCAGAATACACGACCAGGAACAAACACGTTCGTCTACTTCATACACGAAGGTTACAATAATGAATCCCGCACAAAGAAACAGGCGGGCCGGCAGTCTAATAAAGCCCAACTAATTACTAACTAACAGGTGCTAACAATAAACATACAAGGAGGGGGGGGAGAAAATCAGTGGCAGCTAATAGGCCGGCGACGACGACCGCCGAGCGCCACCCGAACGGGAAGGGGAGCCACCCTCGGTCGGACTCGTGACAGTACTCCCCCTGACGCACGGCTCCAGCAGCGCGCCAACACCGGCCTCGAGGTCGACCCGGAGGACGAGGTGCAGGGCGATCCGGATGGAGGCGAAGGAAATCTCTCAACATTGATGGATCCAAGATGTCCCCCACCGGTACCCAGCACCTCTCCTCCGGACCGCACCCCTCCCAGTCCACGAGGTACAGCAGGCCCCTCACCCGGCGTCTTGAGTCCAGAATGGCCCGCATCGTATATGCCAGGGACCCCTCGATGTCCAGAGGGGGGGAGGGACCTCCGGCACCTCACTTGTAATCGTTAACACACCTCGTTTATTCTCCTCAGGACTTTAAAGGGCCCTACACACTGCGGACCCAGCTTCCGGCAGGGCAAGCAGAGGGGCAGGTTTCGGGTCGAGAGCCATACCCTGTCCCCCGGTACAAACACGGGGGCCTCACTGGGGTGGCGGTCAGCACTCCTCTTCTGCCGTCCACTCGCTTGTTGGAGAGATTCCTGGACGGCCCTCCAGGTCTCCTTGGAGCGCTGTACCCATTCCTCCACCGCAGGAGCCTCGGGCTGGCTCGGATGCCATGGTGCCAGGACCGGCTGGTACCCCAACACACACTGAAAAGGGCACACATGAGTAGAGGAGTGGCGTAGTGAGTTCTGGGCCATTTCAGCCCAGGGAATGTATCTCGCCCACTCCCCTGGCCGATCCTAGCAATACGACCGCAGAAACCTACCCACCTCCTGGTTCACTCTCTCCACCTGCCCATTACTCTCGGGGTGATAAGCGGAGGTCAGGCTGACCGAGACCACCAAACGCTCCATGAACGCCCTCCAAACACGGGAAGTGAATTGGGGGCCCCGATCAGAAACGTTGTCCTCCGGCACCCTGTAGTGCCGAAAGACGTGGGTGAATAATGCCTCCGCAGTCTGTAGGGCTGTAGGGATACCGGGCAACGGGAGGAGACGGCAGGAATTAGAGAACCGATCCACAATCACCAGAACCGTGGTGTTCCCCTGAGACGGGGGAAGATCCGTCATCTACGGATAGATGCGACCATGGCCGTTGTGGAACGGGGTGCCTAGGAAGGTGCCTAGGAGTCTTACTCTGGGCGCACACAGAACAGGAGGAGACATAAACCTTAACGTCCCTAGCCAAGGTGGGCCATCAATACCTCCCCTGAAGGCTCCCCCTGAAGGCTCCCCACAATTGAGTTATGCCTTGGATGAGGTAATGTTTTGGTACTATGAAGTACCAGGAACGAGATTAGAACCTTGTTTTAGAGACCAAACTGAGCGATAATTTATAGCGAATGCAATCTGGCTAAGGGATACTCCTTTCTCAAGTAAAAGGCCCTTTGTGAAGAGTTCTTAAGATCTGTGTTTCGTCATGTAAGTTGAGAGGGGTGTATCTTGGCTATAAAAGATCTTGGTATTCTTCTGTAGGGACTCTCAGAATTCATTATAGACACTGAATTGATCTGAGAGTCTAAGAGCTGTTGTAAAGCTCATATTATTAAAGATGATGTTTAAGTATAACTCTGACTGGTGTGTGGTTTGTATCTCTCATTTGGTAATAAAGGAAATTGCGACAGCGCGTGCACCATCTAACGTGCATACATTTATTTTGTCCTCCCACACCAAACGCGATCACGACACGCAGGTTAAAATATCAAAACAAACTGAACCAATTATATTAATTTGGGGACAGGTCGAAAAGCAATAAACATTTATGGCAAATTAGCTAGTTAGCTTGCACTTGCTAGATAATTTGTCCTATTTAGCTATCTTGCTGTTGCTAGCTAATTTGTCCTGATTCTGTGTTATGCACTATTGCCCGTTACCATATATGTGACTGAATATTATCTGCTGTTGGCTTGTGTGGATGTATGTATGTGTTTTGCAACATAGCTGACTTGAAACATTGTTAACAGTTTCAGGGCCATGGGCCTTTCTCATGATGTAAAAATACAGAATAACATGGAGACAGGGACTGTGCAATGAGTTGGGGGGCACATTCAGAACGTAGTGTTGCGAGAACAAACAGTCTTTGTTAGATAACAGGAGCCAGGTGCGAGATATCGAGCATGAGCGCATAGATATTCTTCACAGCAACAGTTACATCTATCAACTGAAGCGCTTAGGGGGCTGGGACCAGCCTCTGCGCCAACAATCAACGATAGGCTGGGTGAGTTTAAACCACGCCCAGTCGTGGCCGGCTCAGGCCGGCTCGGAAGCAGGAACTATTTCTGTCATCAGAGTATATTATATTATCTTTGTCAAGAACAAGCCAGTTCTCTGTTTGCCCTGCGAGGTGGGACAGAGAGCCAGTATATACGAAAATTGCATTTACCACTTATTGCTTAGCTAATAAAAAATACATAGTATACAATCGGTGACTCATTGTCATATTTATCCTGGTACCAGATTTGAATTGGCGCAAATCTAACAATTGGGAGAAGGCATGACACAGGACTGACGGTAGTGCTTGTCTTCTCCGGACAAGCTTTTTTCCGGGTGCCCCAAACAATCAGAAAGAAAATAACTTTACCCCAATCCTCAGCAGTCCAATCCCTGTACCTTTTGTAGAATATCAGTCTGCCCCTGATGTTTTTCCTGGAGAGAAGTGACTTCTTTGCCGCCCTTCTTGACACCAGGCCATCCTCCAAAAGTATTCACCTCACTGTGTGTGCAGATGCACTCACACCTGCCTGCTGCCATTCCTGAGCAAGCTTTGTACTGGTGGTGCCCTGATCACGCAGCTGAATCAACTTTAGGAGACGGTCCTGGCGCTTGCTGGACTTTCTTGGGCGCCCTGAAGCCTTCTTCCCAACAATTGAACCACTCTCCTTAAAGTTCTTGATGATCTGATAAATGGTTGATTTAGGTGCAATCTTACTGGCAGCAATATCCTTGCCTGTGAAGCCCTTTTTGTGCAAAGCAACGATGACGGCACGTGTTTCCTTGCAGTAACCATGGTTGACAGAGGAAGAAAAATTATTCCAAGCACCACCCTCTTTTTGAAGCTTCCAGTCTGTTATTTGAACTCAATTAGCATGACAGAGTGATCTCCAGCCTTGTACTCAAAATCAAATCAAATCAAATCAAATTTATTTGTCACATACACATGGTTAGCAGATGTTAATGCGAGTGTAGCGAAATGCTTGTGCTTCTAGTTCCGACAATGCAGTAATAACGAACAAGTAATCTAACTAACAATTCCAAAAAAAAAACTACGGTCTTATACACAGTGTAAGGGGATAAAGAATATGTACATAAGGATATATGAATGAGTGATGGTACAGAGCAGCATAGGCAAGATACAGTAGATGATATCGAGTACAGTATATACATATGAGATGAGTATGTAAACCAAGTGGCATAGTTAAAGTGGCTAGTGATACATGTATTACATAAGGATGCAGTCGATGATATAGAGTACAGTATCTACGTATGCATATGAGATGAATAATGTAGGGTAAATAACATTATATAAGGTAGCATTGTTTAAAGTGGCTAGTGATATATTTACATCATTTCCCATCAATTCCCATGATTAAAGTGGCTGGAGTAGAGTCAGTGGCATTGACAGTGTGTTGGCAGTAGCCACTTAATGTTAGTGGTGGCTGTTTAACAGTCTGATGGCCTTGAGATAGAAGCTGTTTTTCAGTCTCTCGGTCCCAGCTTTGATGCACCTGTACTGACCTCGCCTTCTGGATGACAGCGGGGTGAACAGGCAGTGGCTCGGGTGGTTGATGTCCTTGATGATCTTTATGGCCTTCCTGTAGCATCGGGTGGTGTAGGTGTCCTGGAGGGCAGGTAGTTTGCCCCCGGTGATGCGTTGTGCAGACCTCACTACCCTCTGGACAGCCCGCCAGGATGCTCTCGATTGTGCATCTGTAGAAGTTTGTGAGTGCTTTTGGAGACAAGCCGAATTTCTTCAGCCTCCTGAGGTTGAAGAGGCGCTGCTGCGCCTTCTTCACGATGCTGTCTGTGTGAGTGGACCAATTCAGTTTGTCTGTGATGTGTATGCCGAGGAACTTAAAACTTGCTACCCTCTCCACTACTGTTCCATCGATGTGGATGGGGGGGTGTTCCCTCTGCTGTTTCCTGAAGTCCACAATCATCTCCTTAGTTTTGTTGACGTTGAGTGTGAGGTTATTTTCCTGACACCACACTCCGAGGGCCCTCACCTCCTCCCTGTAGGCCGTCTCGTCGTTGTTGGTAATCAAGCCTCTCACTGTTGTGTCGTCCGCAAACTTGATGATTGAGTTGGAGGCGTGCGTGGCCACGCAGTCGTGGGTGAACAGGGAGTACAGGAGAGGGCTCAGAACGCACCCTTGTGGGGCCCCAGTGTTGAGGATCAGCGGGGAGGAGATGTTGTTGCCTACCCTCACCACCTGGGGGCGGCCCGTCAGGAAGTCCAGTACCCAGTTGCACAGGGCGGGGTCGAGACCCAGGGTCTCGAGCTTGATGACGAGCTTGGAGGGTACTATGGTGTTGAATGCCGAGCTGTAGTCGATGAACAGCATTCTCACATAGGTATTCCTCTTGTCCAGATGGGTTAGGGCAGTGTGCAGTGTGGTTGAGATTGCATCGTCTGTGGACCTATTTGGGCGGTAAGCAAATTGGAGTGGGTCAAGGGTGTCAGGTAGGGTGGAGGTGATATGGTCCTTGACTAGTCTCTCAAAGCACTTCATGATGACGGATGTGAGTGCTACGGGGCGGTAGTCGTTTAGCTCAGTTACCTTAGCTTTCTTGGGAACAGGAACAATGGTGGCCCTCTTGAAGCATGTGGGAACAGCAGACTGGTATAGGGATTGGTTGAATATGTCCGTAAACACACCGGCCAGCTGGTCTGCGCATGCTCTGAGGGCGCGGCTGGGGATGCCGTCTGGGCCTGCAGCCTTGCGAGGGTTAACACGTTTAAATGTCTTACTCACTTCGGCTGCAGTGAAGGAGAGACCGCATGTTTTCGTTGCAGGCCGTGTCAGTGGCACTGTATTGTCCTCAAAGCGGGCAAAAAAGTTGTTTAGTCTGCCTGGGAGCAAGACATCCTGGTCCGTGACTGGGCTGGGTTTCTTCCTGTAGTCCGTGATTGACTGTAGACCCTGCCACATGCCTCTTGTGTCTGAGCCGTTGAATTGAGATTCTACTTTGTCTCTGTACTGGCGCTTAGCTTGTTTGATAGCCTTGCGGAGGGAATAGCTGCACTGTTTGTATTCAGTCATGTTACCAGACACCTTGCCCTGATTAAAAGCAGTGGTTCGCGCCTTCAGTTCCACACGAATGCTGCCATCAATCCACGGTTTCTGGTTGGGGAATGTTTTAATCGTTGCTATGGGAACGACATCTTCAACGCACGTTCTAATGAACTCGCACACCGAATCAGCGTATTCGTCAATGTTGTTGGCTGACGCAATACGAAACATCTCCCAGTCCACGTGATGGAAGCAGTCTTGGAGTGTGGAGTCAGCTTGGTCGGACCAGCGTTGGACCGACCTCAGCGTGGGAGCTTCTTGTTTTAGTTTCTGTCTGTAGGCAGGGATCAACAAAATGGAGTCGTGGTCAGCTTTTCCGAAAGGGGGGCGGGGCAGGGCCTTATATGCGTCGCGGAAGTTAGAGTAACAATGATCCAGGGTCTTTCCACCCCTGGTTGCGCAATCGATATGCTGATAAAATTTAGGGAGTCTTGTTTTCAGATTAGCCTTGTTAAAATCCCCAGCTACAATGAATGCAGCCTCCGGATAAATCGTTTCCAGTTTGCAGAGAGTTAAATAAAGTTCGTTCAGAGCCATCGATGTGTCTGCTTGGGGGGGGATATATACGGCTGTGATTATAATCGAAGAGAATTCTCTTGGTAGATAATGCGGTCTACATTTGATTGTGAGGAATTCTAAATCAGGTGAACAGAAGGATTTGAGTTCCTGTATGTTTCTTTCATCACACCATGTCACGTTGGCCATAAGGCATACGCCCCCGCCCCTCTTCTTACCAGAAAGATGTTCGTTTCTGTCCGCGCGATGCGTGGAGAAACCCGCTGGCTGCACCGCTTCGGATTGCGTCTCTCCTGTGAGCCACGTTTCCGTGAAACAGAGAACGTTACAGTCTCTGATGTCCCTCTGGAATGCTACCCTTGCTCGGATTTCATCAACCTTGTTGTCAAGAGACTGGACATTGGCAAGAAGAATGCTAGGGAGTGGTGCACGATGTGCCCGTCTCCGGAGTCTGACCAGAAGACCGCTTCGTTTCCCTCTTTTTCTGAGTCGTTTTTTTGGGTCGCTGCATGGGAACCATCCCGTGGCGCTGGTTGTAAGGCAGAACACAGGATCCGCATCGCGAAAAACATATTCTTGGTCGTACTGGTGGTGAGTTGACGCTGATCTTATATTCAGTAGTTCTTCTCGGCTGTATGTGATGAAACCTAAGATGACCTGGGGTACTAGTGTAAGAAATAACACGTCAACACTCACACCTGTGTTCATGAGAGAATCACTGACATGATGTCAGCTGGTCCTTTTGTGGCAGGGCTGAAATGCAGTGGAAATGTTTTTGGGGGATTCAGCTCATTTGCATGGCAAAGAGGGACTTTGCAATGAATTGCAATTCATCTGATCACTCTTCATAACATCATCTGGAGTATATGCAAATTGCCATCATACAAACTGAGGCAGCAGACTTTGTGAAAATTAATATTTGTGTCATTCTCAAAACTTTTGGCCACGACTGTAGACAGTTTTGTCATTGTCAGCTGCGAAGATCAAATCAAATCAAATGTATTTATATAGCCCTTCGAACATCAGCTGATATCTCAAAGTGCTGTACAGAAACCCAGCCTCAAACCCCAAACAGCAAGCAATGCAGGTGTAGAAGCACGGTGGCTAGGAAAAACTCCCTAGAAAGGCCAAAACCTAGGAAGAAACCTAGAGAGGAACCAGGCTATGTGGGGTGGCCTGTCCTCTTCTGGCTGTGCCAGGTGGAGATTATAACAGAACATGGCCAAGATGTTCAAATGTTCATAAATGACCAGCATGGTCGTATAATAATAAGGCAGAACAGTTGAAACTGGAGCAGCAGCACGGTCAGGTGGACTGGGGACAGCAAGGAGTCATCATGTCAGGTAGTCCTGGGGCATGGTCCTAGGGCTCAGGTCAGTTGAAACTGGAGAAGCAGCACGGTCAGGTGGACTGGGGACAGCAAGGAGTCATCATGTCAGGTAGTCCTGGGGCATGGTCCTAGGGCTCAGGTCCTCCGAGAGAGAGAGAGAAAGAGAGAACACTTAGATTCACACAGGACACCGAATAGGACAGGAGAGGTACTCCAGATATAACAAACTGACCCTAGCCCCCCGACACATAAACTACTGCAGCATAAATACTGGAGGCTGAGACAGGAGGGGTCAGGAGACACTGTGGCCCCATCCGAGGACACCCCCGGACAGGGCCAAACAGGAAGGATATAACCCTACCCACTTTGCCAAAGCACAGCCCCCACACCACTAGAGGGATATCTTCAACCACCAACTTACCATCCTGAGACAAGGCTGAGTATAGCCCACAAAGATCTCCGCCATGGCACAACCCAAGGGGGGGCGCCAACCCAGAAAGGATGACCACATCAGTGAATCAACCCACTCAGGTGACGCACCCCTTCCAGGGACGGCATGAGAGAGCCCCAGTAAGCCAGTGACTCAGCCCCTGTAATAGGGTTAGAGGCAGAGAATCCCAGTGGAAAGAGGGGAACCGGCCAGGCAGAGACAGCAAGGGCGGTTCGTTGCTCCAGAGCCTTTCCGTTCACCTTCCCACTCCTGGGCCAGACTACACTCAATCATATGACCCACTGAAGAGATGAGTCTTCAGTAAAGACTTAAAGGTTGAGACCGAGTTTGCATCTCTGACATGGGTAGGCAGACCGTTCCATGAAAATGGAGCTCTATAGGAGAAAGCCCTGCCTCCAGCTGTTTGCTTAGAAATTCTAGGGACAATTAGGAGGCCTGCGTCTTGTGACCGTAGCGTACGTGTAGGTATGTACGGCAGGACCAAATCAGAGAGATAGGTAGGAGCAAGCCCATGTAATGCTTTGTAGGTTAGCAGTAAAACCTTGAAATCAGCCCTTGCTTTGACAGGAAGCCAGTGTAGAGAGGCTAGCACTGGAGTAATATGATCAAATTTTTTGGTTCTAGTCAGGATTCTAGCAGCCGTATTTAGCACCAACTGAAGTTTATTTAGTGCTTTATCCGGGTAGCCGGAAAGTAGAGCATTGCAGTAGTCTAACCTAGAAGTGACAAAAGCATGGATTAATTTTTCTGCATCATTTTTGGACAGAAAGTTTCTGATTTTTGCAATGTTACATAGATGGAAAAAAGCTGTCCTTGAAATGGTCTTGATATGTTCTTCAAAAGAGAGACTGTACAACCATTAAGATTAATTGTCAGATTCAACAGAAGATCTCTTTGTTTCTTGGGAACTAGAACAAGCATCTCTGTTTTGTCCGAGTTTAAAAGTAGAAAGTTTGCAGCCATCCACTTCCTTATGTCTGAAACATGCTTCTAGCAAGGGTAATTTTGGGGCTTCACCATGTTTCATTGAAATGTACAGCTGTGTGTCATCCGCATAGCAGTGAAAGTTAACATTATGAAGACCGCCCCTTTGTAGGCCAGGTGCTGTAGGTGATTGGGGAGTAAGTGCATATCACTTGTGAGTGATGAATGTTTTTGTCTGGCCCTCTGTGCAAGACAGTACCTTCTATCAGCTCAACAGCATCTCGGCTATCTGACACATACTAGGCTGCTTTCGTATCACACTAATGTAAAAACATCAAACATGTCATCCTAATGCATCATTTTAATCCTGTTTTTACAAATTCACTGCTATTTTCACGATGAAATGTTTCAGCGTGATAATCATTTCAGTCCAATTTTTATGTATTTTACGAAGCATTTAAAAGGTATTATTGTTGTTGAGTAAGAAACCATGTTTTATCTTAATGTGTGTGTGTGTGTGTGTGTGTGTGTGTGTGTGTGTGTGTGTGTGTGTGTGTGTGTGTGTGTGTGTGTGTGTGTGTGTGTGTGTGTGTGTTTGATAAAGAGGGAAAACAGAGAGATCTGCCCCAAAAAATGACACCTTAGCAACGTAGTGCGATCAGCAATGATCATTCGCTATAACCAGTTATTTTAATGTTAAACAATTAAATTATGTTATTGTCTCAAAAATGCAGAGTATATGAGAGGAAAATTAATTGTAGTCGGGTCATTGAAAATGAGGTGTCGTGTCGTCCGGTGAAAAGTTTAAAAGTGATAAAACAGTATTGTAACTTAACTTTAATATTGAATATTTGAGACAATGTATATATTCATATTTTACTCTCCTCTGCTTGAAATATTGGTAATATTGGTCAGAAAACATTTGATTTAAAAAATGTTTTAATAACTTTATTTCAGGAAGTCAATTTAACGATCGCATAATTAATTTAACAATTGTTTTGCAACAAACCTTGAAAGGGCATAGGTAGGAAGGGAACATAAGGGTTTCAAATGAAATGGTTTCCCCTTTACAAATGTTTTCACTTTTGAAAACCTTATACGTCATTGACCCATATATCTTAGCCAGCAAGACAGACAGCTAATGTTAGTTATTTTAGCCTGCTAGTTAGCCTAGCCAACTAACCAGGGTGAACATTGAACATTTTTTGCACAGGCAGGAACCCACAGTATACACACATAATAGAGGAGAGGCCTTCAGAAGGATAGGCCGTTTCATTGGCCGAGGGACAGTCAGCTAATCCAATAGCGATATAGTGAGGGGAATCCACATTCAATTTAGCTGGTTTATCTACATCACTGCTGACACTTGCGGTGTACCGGTAGATTGGTAAGAAACAGAGGTTGCAAGCTACACATTCATGCTCAGCACAGCACCTGGTTTCAGTCGGAGTCTCATTCCGAATCCTAACATGAAACGCCTCCGGGGTGAAATGAGCACTGCATACTGTAGATGTGCGTGTGGTTCCCTTGCTCCAATCCGCTTGCTTCAACCGAACAAACGGGTCCCACTTCAAAGCTTGTGTATCGTTTTTGGGCCACAAATGAGTCTTAACCCTGTCCTTGTGGGTATTACTGCACTAGCGACGGACTACGGAAAACTACTACACTCGCTCGCTTGACTACCACTACCAAATGCACAGAAGAAGAGGATGCAATTCGCAATTAATTTATATGTTTTCTTCTTTGAGGATGTAGATAGTAGCTCACCAATGCCAACACTTTGTGTTGAATGTAATAATATGCTAGCATGGCTAGTAGCTAACGTTAGCCAGCTGCATGCTAGGTAGGGCCGGTTCTCCATATGACGTTGACAATAGTGCATTGTGGGTAGTTCAATAGATGTTCATAAATATGAAAGTCCACATGTCAAAGGAAAAATTATGACCCCCATAGGGGATTTAAACTTACATCTTCAAGTGGTGAAGTATTAGGAACTAGGCTTCTTACATTGTGATCTAAATAAATGTCCAGACACACTTTTACATGATGATGCAGTTATTTTGAGTATCAGAACGTGCCGATGGACTTCACTTGTACATGTGTGAAATAGGACCCATCAAATAATTTTTTATTCATTATATAGGTAAGGATGCTTTAGTGAGACTCTGCATCGAGAGGGACTCGGGGGTGTTCCAGGGGGTATTCCAGATAATGGTACTTAGTATATCTGGCCTGATATAACTTTTTCAGAAGTAAGGTCATGAGGTTTTAATTTAATTTGGAAAAATAAAAAATAAAAAAAATTATGTAATAATTTACGCTATTAGATGGAGAAAGACCCTATAGAATCTATGCTATAAATTAATTAGATTTTTACAATATTTTTTTTTAGAACCCCACTCACACTAATACTATTAATTTCAGTCCTTCGGCCAATTCTGGCTTAGTATAATGGCATTAGCGATTTTTAGGCGTATGTTGGTGGCCACGTTAATTATAGGATGACTTGGGATACATGATCCACGACAGACAGCACATCTCAGTGTCATAGTGTATAGACTATTTTTCTATGGTAGGCCTATCTATAAACCTGGATACATCCTGACAAAATACACCATATCTCTGAGAGGTGTAAATGTAACTTTCTGGACCTTGTAAACTGTCAAGAATAAACCCATAACTTATCCAAATGGTTGTATAATCAGGGCTTTATTTCAGCAGTTTTAGCGCTTATTCAAGTGACCCTACATCACTGCAGTTTACAGCGTAGACAATAATTGTCTACTAACAATAATACATTCCTCATTGCACTGTATTGTTGTAGCCTAGGAGGTAGAATAATTTTTTTTATTGCCATAAATAGTGGAGGGTACCAGGTGACTACAAGAGTGAAGCCTGGAGGAACGCATAGGCCTATATCTTCCAGTTGATAATCTGCTACCAAGGTTGAAGGAGTAACACGGAACCGAAACCGGCTGTGCGCATGCGCCATCGTACGCTATTGTGCATACATTTATTTTGTCCCCCGACACCAAATGCGATCACGACACGCAGGTTAAAATATCAAAACAAACTCTGAACCAGTGACATTAATTTGGGGACAGGTCGAAAAGCATTAAATATGTATGGCAATTTAGCTAGTTAGCTTGCACTTGTTAGCTAACGTTAATTTGTCCTATTTAGCTAGCTTGCTGTTGCTTGTCCTGGGATATAAACATTGAGTTGTTATTTTACCTGAAATGCACAAGGACCTCTACTCCGACAATTTATCCACACATAAAACGGCCAACCGCATCGTTTCTAGTCATCTCTCCTCCTTCCAGGCTATGGTGATCGCATCTAAACTTTCTTTAGATTACCATGACAACCGCTAACAAAGTTTGTCTTTCAATCACCCACGTGGGTATAACCAATGAGGAGATGGCACGTGGGTACCTGCTTCTATAAACCAATGAGGAGATGGGAGAGGCAGGGCTAGCAGCGAGATCTGCGTCAGAAATAGGAATTACTTCTATTTGAGCCCTTGGCTACGCAGACGCTCGTTGGCGCGCGCGCAAGCAGTGTGGGTGCAATAATTCAAATTTCTACATTTATTTTGCGAAGCTCGCGCACGCGAAGTGTCTATTCTGGTTAGCATGTAATGCAGCCTACAACCATGCATGTTAAATTATTTTAATAGACTATTAAACTGTTACAAATTTTGTCTATAGCCTATTAAAAAAATATATAATAAAAAAATAAAAGAAATAACGACCATGACAGTCAATGGAAAAAATCATGGCACCCGAAACTTCAATGAATGCATGCATACTGTCGCTTTGGATAAAAGCTTCTATTATCTTTGCACACCTCGTATTTGTGAGAGATTGAACATTTTCCTGTAGCTGGGCTGCCTACACATTCTGAGAAGACAGAAGAAAATAAAACAGAGTATCTACAACTGGGTAAGTCATGAATTATATCACCAATTGCATAACTTTTTTTTTGCGTAACTTTGTCATAGCGTTTCTTTGTCACAATCCAAGGTTGCATGCCAAATCACCAAGTCAACAGTAGGCTACAATTTCCTATCTTACAAATCTGTGATTGTAATTTAAAAATTCAACAAATTGCAAATTGCAGCATAATGTACATGTATCATCAATTGCCAACAATAATGCTTGCTGAAGTATCCTTAATAACTTCTTAAGGCTGGGGGGCAGTATTCGGGAGTTTGGATGACTGAGGTGCCCAAAGTAAACTGCCTGTTACTCAGTAAACTGTTAAAATAATGTCTGTGAGTTTAACAGAACTGATATGGCAGGTGAAAACCCGAGGACAATTCATCTAGATATCTTTTGTTGTTGAGCTCACCACTGATTACAATGGCTGTCTATTGGAATTTAAAGGGAAACCCTCCCAGATTGCAGTTCCTAGGGCTTCCACTAGTTGTCAACAGTTTTTAGAAAGAGTTTCAGGCTTGTTTTTTTTTTAAATGAGCTAGATTTGTAGTTTTTCCAGGTAGCTCCCATTTTGGCTGTAGTGTTATGACGCACGTGGATGAGAGTGCGCACTTCACTATTTATCTCTGGTAATGAACATACTATTCTCTGTCTTAAATGTGATTGTTTATTTACATATTATGAGGATTCATTAGAAACATTGTTTGACTTGTTTGGACGAAGTTTATTGATAATGTTTGGGATTAATTTGTATGCATTTTGAACGAGGGAAACAGGTGGATTACTGAATGAAGCACGCCAACTAAACTAACTTTTGGGGCATATAAAGAAGGTCTTTATTGAACAAAACAACCATTTGTGATGTAGCTGGGACCCTTTCGATTGCAAACAGAGGAAGATCTTCAAAGGTAAGTGATTTATTTTATCGCTGTTTCTGACTTTCATGATGCCTCTGCTTGGTTGGAAAATGTTTGTAATGCTTTTGTATGCGGGGCGCTGTCCTCAGATAATCGCATGGTATGCTTTCGCCGTAAAGCCTTTTTGAAATCCAACAAAGCGGCTGGATTAACAAGAAGTTAAACTTTTAACTGATGTATAACACTTATTTTAATGAAGGTTAAATATTACGAATTTTGTATTTCGATTTTCACGCTCTGCAATTTCACAGGAAGTTGGTCAACTAGCGGCAAGAGGTTTTAATAGGGAGCTAGCATTACCTCTAAAGGAACCAAAAACATACGATCCTCTACTGCTCGTGCCGTGATTATTATTATTTGACCATGCTGGTCATTTATGAACATCTTGGCCATGTTCTGTTATAATCTCCACCCGGCACAGCCAGAAGAGGACTGGCCACCCCTCATAGCCTGGTTGCTCTCTAGGTGTCTTCCTAGGTTTTGGCCTTTCTAGAGAGTTTTTTCTAGCCACCGTGCTTCTACACCTGCATTGCTTGCTGTTTGGGGTCTTAGGCTGGGTTTCTCTACACCACTTTGAGATATCAGCTGATGTACGAAGGGCTATATAAATTGATTTGATTTGAAAGGCAAAACATTTTTATTGTCCATTTATTCTATAGCTTTACTAAAACTGTATCATTGTGTAAACGTATGTGAATAAACCTCAAAATAAATGATCAAAGCAATCACAATCTGAACCTTTACCGCAAAAAAAAAAAAAACTAACATTTCAAATGCAAAAGAGGAAAAGAGGCTTCACTTGCTGCGAATGCACCGATATTGCTACTGTAGCACCTTTTAGCTGGTGTGGCCTTATTGTGCATTTCTGTGTATAAATGCTGAGTTAGGTCATTCTCCCCTCCATGGCCAATTGAGAATTCCTGACGGCATAAAGTACAGAAAGCTTTCGTCACGTAATCACTGACGGGCTGAACCCACGCATTTTTGCTTCCCATTGTTTGTTGTAGCTGTCTTCTTTTTTGCAGGTTTACCCATATTTCCTTGAAATGCATAACCGACCGAACAACAAAATAAATGACTTACAGGAATTGGCGCGTTTACACTATACTGTGATTGGTGAATATACTGGACAAGCGAGGTCCCGTATGGGACAAACCAATTTAGCCCAGTATAAGGAACATCCCAGCTTATACGGGACAGTTGGCAACCCTAGTTGTAATGCAACATAATAAGTAAAACACAAAGGGGAATGAATACTTTTGCAAGGCACTATACACAATATCTTTTTTAAAAGCAGTGTTAGACATGACCAGCTCAAATAGACAGAAGCGTGGCAGACCAATCCAAACTCATCTCGCGGCATGTCCAGCCCACTCATTATCCCAGCCAATCATGGCTAGCGAGAAGGTTGCTGACTTTTTCTGTGGCTAAACCAACTATGCTTGTAATTTAACAATTTTATTTGTGTCTACAGATGGTATACACGTTTGTTATTAAGCCACATGAAAGTTCACATTTTCCAGAAGGCATTTCTACCAAAAACGCATTTTGATTTGAAGAAAAAGTTGACGTTCAAATGGCTCTCCTGTGAAGTAGTGACACACGACAATATGCCTAGTTTCCTGAAACGAGTCACATATGAAGTTGAACATTTTGGAAATGTCCCTTTAAATTCTCATGTGTACTGAAAGGGCAATTCCAGCATAATAACAGTGTCTACATACATTTTGTAGAAAATAATACAAAAGTTAAAACTTCTACCGAATGACATCCTCAAAAGTTAAATAAAACGGAGATTCACGTTTTAAACATTAAAAGAAAAATAGATCCACTGAGTAAATCTAACATCCCGATTCTCAAGCTGCAATACACAGAGTTTGTGTACGGAGTTTGTGTCAACGGACATGGAGATTAATACATTATTCGACGTAGCTACCCCGTGTCTGCACCTCCTCCTGTTTGTTGTGATGCTGAGTTTACGTACAGCTGACAGTCGGCAAACACATGGACAAGTCCCTTTTCGACTCCATGTGTTGTGGAAAAGTAAACACTAATTGTTTCAAGCTAACGTTAGCAAACATAAGACGGGCATTCAGTGCCCAGCAGTTCACTCGCATTTACTACTGAAAGAAATGAAATGCAAATACGAAAAATAACTGGTCGCATTTGTGCGAGTGATATACATTTAATTCTGCATTCCGTTCGTTGTATTTTCCAAGTAACATTACGAGGATCACCCAACCTGATAGACTGTAACTGTAATTATGATCTACGTCACGAAAAGCATTACAAAAGTATAATAACAAATAAATATGAACATCTTGGCATTAAATGGAGTCGGTAGTTTAGAAGACTGTGAAAATCAATGTGTCCGGTATTAGCTATAGAGGCAATGCTTCTAAAATGCCTTTGTACTAGATTTGAGATTGTATCAATTTACTGAAACACCGGACTCTTCTAGCGAACAGAGTTCAGATTCCCCTTGCGGTAGCCTACTTAAGCTTAATGTAGCCAGTTTGCAGTCTGTCGTTGCGATCGTTTGTTTTTATCTTTTCAAAATGATTTTGCTTTTAGTGTTAGGTACCGTGTCTGAAAAGCCAATACTTGTGAACGTGGCCCTAGTGATTGGCTCTCTTTGAGAGGTGAGAAGCGTTCTTCCACTATAGAGACTAAACTTGGGGGCATGTGCTAAGAAAAACGTTATAGATAATTATCGCAATTCTACACTGTATACATGTAATGGAATAAACATATAGACAATCTGTGCTAATTCCACAAAACATATTTATTTAATATGTTCTGTACTTATCAGTACAAATCTTTTATTTATGTTATGTAAATACCTTTTCAGAGGAATGAACTGAACCTTTCACACACAAAATAATCTAGCTAAGGTGTTTGGTGCAGTACTTCTCAAGTACAAAAATGTGCACTAATAGTGCAATGTTAGTCTCGTGTAGCCATTCCTAAAACAGTGGCAGACTCATTATCAAACACATCAGAAAGTGCTCGATTTAAAGGGCTTAGGGGCCAAGTGTTTTTTCAACATAACATTGCAAATATGTTGTCTTATGTAAACCAGTCCGAGGCTCAGCGTAATGAGGGCAAGTCTGTCTCACTGTCTGTAGGTTATGCAATGCGATTGAACAGAATGCATTCAGCTCAGCTGTTTCTCTATGCATGACAACTCTACCTAGGCGTTACCATCCTGTGATAATGGGCATGATTGTTATCAAAACCCAACCCTCAAATAGCCAATGGCTAGGAATGTAACAGCTTCCCTAAACCAACTGCCTCGAACCACTCGTATAAACGGCTAGATTATTATTTTTTTGCCATTCTGTGTCACTTCATACACACAAGACTTCAGCTAAACACAGAATCAAGCGGTTTATCTGTCTCTGTGATCGCCAGTAACTTCAGAACGAGGTTGACTACAAATAGCCTACAAAGTTTTCAATGTGCTACAAGTGTTGGTTTTTCCATTGCTGTTTTGAGGTTGGACTTTAGCACGTTAGCACGTAGGGTGCACCAATTGTCACCTCAGAATGTGTTACATCAGTGCTGGTTGCCATCTCGTTAGTGGAAAGGTGTTTCACCTGTGCTGGCCCAGGTGCTATATAAGAGTGGCTGGCCCAGTGTTCCAGTTGTCTTAAAAGATGTGGAGGGTAAACACCTTTAGTTGGTGTGTCCTATATTGGTTTTCTAGAAAGACATTATTTTGTCTGATCTTCCCTGTTTTCATCTTATTCTACTTTTTGGCTTGCTTCCTGAAGTCTTAAATTTAGTGTGGGTTTTAATTTTGTTTGCCTGCTCTGGGAAATTTAGAAACTGCTCATGGTGGATGTCGTTTAGGTCCCAGTTGTTGCTAGTCAACTTTCAGTCGACACACCCATGAGTGTCTTTCAAAACCCCACCTGTTTCATTCTGGTTGTCAGCGACTTCGTTAGTTCCCCCTTCTGTTATAGCAACATTTTTGTTTGTCTTGTTGGGGAACGTAACCACTGTCTTTGCAATTGTTAAAAACAAGCAAACGATTAAAAAACATTCATCTAATGAAGACCGAGATTGCATTAAAAGGATAAATTACATAGGCTACATAGCCCTAGACCTATATAATTCAAGCCTATTGCAATCCGTTACATGTCTATGAAATCTAGTCATATTTAGCTAATTGTAGGCTGTCTATTTTGGCTCAATATATTTCATGTGTAAACATGTATGCTATGATGCACAATCTTGATTTTAGTGCATAGTACTAGAAGAAGTCTCAATATTCAGCCATAGAGCGATATCTATTTAGGAGTTGACAATTGTAAGAGTTGACTGGAAAAATATGATCCGAGAATAGCACATCCATTCTTACAATCCTATCAATATCAACACATGCTCCGACACATGTTAAAACACTGGTGAACCCATCAGGACACCAGGCCTAGAGAAGTTTCAGCTGCCCTTTAATCCTGGTTGTTAACTATTTTATTACTTCTAAAGGAAACATTTTTGTTAGGCACTTTCTACTCTTTATTTACGGGGGCACAAAACTAAGATGTTCTTAACCAGGGATAGGCAACTCCCCAGGGGCCTGATAGCAGGGGCAAAAGCGTCACCTAACACACCTGACTCAAGGTAATCAGTTGTTTTTAGATGTAGGGCTTGGGTAAAAGTGTGACATCAATTGGGGACTGGAATTGTCCATCCTTTCTCTTAGTAAATTAGCCCAACGTGTAGTGGTTTTTAGCCTTTCCCTGCAAATGGAGTACTATGAAACATGTATGCACCACGTAATTGCACTCTCTGCTGTGTCCACTGAGCTGTTGGGTCCGCCTTGCAACCTCATTAGATAAGTCTAATTGCTAGGGGGCTGACCCATGTGGGGGGAAAGTGGCTACAGGTTCAAGAAAACATTAGCTTTCAGACTAGGGATTTCGTGGTCTGAATCAAAATGGTGGTGGGGCAGGTGTGGCCAATGGTGCAGTTGCTGACAAAGCTTTAGATGTTGCTGTTTTAAAGCTCATTTGCTGCAATTCTATAAGTCTTGAAATGCATTCCAGGTGGCTACCTCATGAAGCTGGTTAAGAGAATGCAAAGCTGTCATCAAGGTGAAGGGTGGCTATTTTTAGAATCTCAAATATAAACATGTATTTTGATTTTTATGGTTTTGATATCTAAGGCCCAGAAAGTCAACAAGGGAAATTGTTGCCCCATTAATTGCCCCTCGGATTCAAACTCACAAACCTTCCATTGGGACTCAACCACCATAACCACCACTCTACCAGTCAGTCAACGTAGTGCATTTGGAAGTATTGAGACCCCTTCCCTTTTTCTTCCCTTTTTCCACATGCTATTTAACGTCCAAGAACAGTGGCCTCCATTCTTAAATGGATGAAGTTTGGAACCACCAACACTCTTCTTAGAGCTGGCTGCCTGGCCAAACTGAGCAATTGGGGGAGGAGAGTCTTGGTCAGTGAGGTGATCAATAACCCGCTGGTCACTCTTGACAGAGCTCCTCTGTTGAGATGGTTGTCCTTCTGAAAGGTTCTCTAATGTCTGCAGCACTCAATCAAGCCTTTATGGTAGTGGCCAGATGGAAGCCACTCCTCAGTAAGGCACATGACAGCCTGCTTGGAGTTTGTCAACCGGCACCTAAAGTACTCAGACCATGAGAAACAAGATTCTCTGGTTTGATTAAACCAAGATGGAACTCTTTGGCCTGAATGGCAAGCTTCACGTCTGGAGGAAACCTGGCACCATCCCCACAGTGAAGCGTGGTGGCAGCATCATGGTGTGGGGAGCCAAGACAAGGCAGGAGTGGCTTCGGGACAAGTCCCTGAATATCCTGGAGTGGCTTCGGGACAAGTCCCTGAATATCCTTGAGTGGCCCAGCCAGAACCTGGACTTGAACCCGATCAAACCCCTCTGGAGAGACCTGAAAATAGCTGTGCAGCAACACTCCCCATCGAACTTGGCGGAGCTTGAAAGGGTCGACAGAGAATAATCGGAGAAACTCCCCAAATATAGGTGTGCCAAGCTTGTAGCGTCATTCCCAAGAAGACTCTAGGCTGTAATGGCTACCAAAGGTGCTTCAACAAAGTACTGAGTAAAGCGTCTAAATCACTTTTTATTTAACCAGGTAGGCAGTTGAGAACAAGTTCATTTACAACTGCGACCTGGCCAAGAAAGCAAAGCAGTGCGACACAAGTTATACATGGAATAAATAAACAGTCAATAATACAATAGGAAGTCTGGGCTGTGTACAGCTGCCGCGATCGGTAAGCTGCTCAGATAGCTGATGCTTAAAGATAGTGAGGGAGAAGTCCAGCTATTGCGATTTTTGCAATTCGTTCCAGTCATTGGCAGCCAAGAACTGGAACCAAATGTGGGGATGACCAGTGAGAGACCTACTGGAGCGTGTGCTACGGGTTGGTGTTATGGTGACCAGTGAGCTGAGAAGGCTGAGCTTTACTTAGCAAAGACTTATAGTGGATCTGGCAAATATATGTTGCGAGGGCCAGCCGACTAGGGCATACAGGTCGCAGTGGTGGGTGGTATATAGGCCTTTGGTGACAAAACGTATGGCACTGTGATAAACTGCATTCAGTTTGCGGAGTAGAGTGTTGGAGGCTACTTTGTAAATGACATCGCCGAAGTCATGGATCGGTAGGATAGTCAGTTTTACGAAGGAATATTTGGCAGTGTGAGTGAAGTAGGCTTTGTTGCAAAATGGGAAGCCGATTTTAGATTTAATTTTGGATTGGAGATGCTTAATGTGAGTCTGGAAGGACCGTTTACAGTCTAGCTAGACACCCAGGTATTTGTAGTTGTCCACATTCTAAATCGTAACCGTCCAGAGTAGTGATGCTAGTCAGGCGGGCGGCGCGATCGGTTGAAAAGCATGCATTTAGTTTTACTAGCGTTTTTTTTAAGAGCCGTTGGAGGCCACGGAAGGAGTATTATATGGCATTGAAGCCCGTTTGGAGACTTGTTAAGTGTCCAAAAAAGGGGCAGATGTATGCAGAATGGTGTCGTCTGCGTCAAGGTGGATTAGGGTATCACCCGCAGCAAGTGCGACATCAATGATATACAGAGAAAAGTCGGCCCTCCGATTTGATGCACTGAACTCTGAGAATTTGTTGAACCAGGCGCGTCAGTCAGAAGCCAAGGCTATCGAGTCTCCCTAAAAGAATACGTTGATTGACAGAGTTGAATGCCTTGGCCAGGTCGATGAAGACAGCTGCACAGTACTGTCTTTTATCGATGGCGGTTATGATATCGGTTAGTACCTTGAGCATGGCTGAAGTGCACCTGTGATATAGGTCTAACAGTTTGGGTCTAGAATGTCACCACATTTTGAAGAGATGACCGCGGAAGCTTTCCAATGTTTAGGCATCTCGGACGATACAAAAGAGGTTGAACAGACTGATAATAGGGGTTGCAACAATGGCGGCGGATCATTTTAGAAAGGGGGTCCAGATTGTCTAGCCCAGCTGATTTGTACGGGTCCAGATTTTGCAGTTCATGTAAATGTAATGTGCAGTTTATAATCCTGTTTTTGCTTTGTCATTGTGTGTAGATTGTTTTGTTTGTTTATCTCTCAATGTAATCAATTTTAGAATTAGGCTCTAATGTGAAGGGGTCTAAATGCACTATATTGATCAGTCACTTTGTACAATCTTTTCAACCATATAGTTAAATTCGGAAATGGAGAGTTTAGACTAACAGTCAGGATAGTATAACGTATCCTATCATACTTAAGACATTGAGCACAGTCTTCCAATACATTAGGTTAAGAGTCAATGACTTTAAGCCATTATGGTAATTGATATTGCAGAGTAAGGTTTTTTAATTCCACTGATTATCACCAACTTGGTAAATTCCTTTTCTCCTCAATATAATTATCTGTAGAATTTCCAGAAGCTAACTCCTACTGCAGCTATGTGAACTGCCAATTGTCACTCAATAAACAATTTTAAATTCCAAATTAAACTTGCATATGCGTTTGTAAGAACCTGGAGATTAATTTGTTTTATTTTGTCTTCAATGAAATCCACAATCATTCGCTTATGCCAGCTCAACCATAGTTCATGTAAAGATATTGCAATATCATCGGTGTACTGTTACATTTTACTGTAGTAAAAGTAGAAAATATCTCTTTAAAAATCACACTTGCACCATGATTTTGCCTTTTCTGTTACCTGAATTATCACGACCATTTCCAAAATAAGGGAGAAGTAACTTATGTACTGTAGGAAGTAATTTAATTTGTTACAACAAAGGCACATCGGTGTCCCAATAAACTCCGGATTTGTCAAGATATACTATTAACATTTTTAAAGCAATACAATTCCATTAACAACAAAGTTTAATTTCACCACTTTCCCCAAGTTATTTTTCCCTCCTAGCCATGAAGATCTGTCACTATCGCCATACAGAGCGGACCAAGGCACAGCAACGTGAGTTGAGATCCACATCTTTATTAAAAGTGAAACGTGACAGCCATGGTGCAGAATGCACTCACACAAACAATATCCCACAAACACAGGTGGGAAAAATGGCTACCTAAATATGATCCCCAATTAGAGGCAACGATTACCAGCTGCCTCTAATTGGGAACCATACAAAACACCAACCATAGAAATATTGAACTAAAACACCCCCTAGTCACGACCTGACCTACAACTCCATAGAGAACCAAGGGCTCTATGGTCAGGGCGTGACAAGATCATAACATAATTCAAGGGGGCAGTTTGGAAAAAACGAATTCAGTCCCAATCGTCCTCTGGAATAAGGGAAATGTTGGGTTAATGATTTAAATAATGCTCTCTAGTAATACTAGTCCTGTGCCGACGGGGCTAAGCATAATTAAGAAAATTGAGCAGAGGGCAAACCAACTTAAATAGTTTTAATCAATAGCCTAACTTAAATCGCCCTGGCTTTATAACTTTATCTACAGAAAGGCAGTATCTGCTTCTGTTGGTGTCTAATAGCCTACTGATTCTGTGAGCGCCAAGCCTCATGCAACACACAAATTATTTAATTAGTGTGCATAAGCATCAGACAAGCTCAGTGCATATGTAGTGGGTTTCTTCAAACACACAGGGCTTGTTTAAATACATTTAAACATTGCGCGTAATCGATTGGTCGAAAGAACCGGAAGACTCAGTCGACCAAGATGTATTTTTCCCATCAGGGACAGCCCTAAAACAATCAATTATTTATAAAGGCGTTTTTACATCAGCCAACGTCAAAGTGCTATACAGAAGCCCAGGTTAAAACCCCAGACAGCAAGCAATGCAGATGTAGAAGCACGGTTGCTAGGAAGAAACCAGGCTCTGAGGGGTGGCCAGTCCTCTTCTGGCTGTGGCGGGTGGAGATTATAACAGTACATGGCCAAGCTGTTAAAAGTTCATAATGACTAGCAGGGTCAAATAATAATCAGTGCTTGTAGAGGGTGCAACAGGTCAGCACCTCAGGAGTAAATGTCAGTTGGCTTTTCATAGCCGATCATTCAGAGTTAGCGACAGCAGGTGCGGTAGAGTCAAACAGCAGGTCTGGGATAAGGTAGCACATCCGGTGACCAGGTCAGGGTTCCATAGCCACAGGCAGATCGGTTAACTGGAGCAGCAGCACGACCAGGTGGACTGGGGACAGAGGAGACAACAGGCTAGGTAGTCCTAAAGGCATGGTCCCAGGGCTCAGGTCTTCCGGGAGGGGGGGGGGGAATTAAATTCACACAGGACACCGGAGAAATACTTCAGATAAAACAGATTGACCCTAGCCCTCTGACACACATTATTGCAGCATAATGTAGCAGCCTCCACGGCACCAAGTTCAATAACAAAACATGCACCAGTAGCGCAAATGGGGAGTTTACTATGGATTTTGGTACATGGGAAAATTCACCAATCACCTCAGTCCACAAGCCGTTCCGTTTTCCAGGGTTAATCCTCACACTCGGGTCCTGTATGTGAAAATTCATGACTAGTTGATTTTCCAGAAATCTAGACTGTTCTTCCAGAAATATTGAGACAAACACAGGGTTAATTAATAGACATGTGTAAGGAGGATAAAGGCTGAGCTCAGGTGAATGGACAGAGCTGGATTAACAGTTAACCATTGGACATGTAAAAACAGAATGTATGCAGAATCGATGGGTGTACAGACTGGGTCAACATGGAGTTAAACACTAAAACAGAACGTAAGCAGAAAATGTGTACCTTAATGAATATAAACACCAAAAGCCATATCTGTAATAAGAACATGTTTGTACTAATCAAGTATTAGAAAAACACTTATATTAGGAAAGTGTGTGTGTGTGTATATATCTATATATATATATGCAATAAAAACAATTTTTTTATTAATGGCTCCGCCACCCTTTTATATAATCTAACCTGAGCAGATGGTGTTAAAAAGCAAGAATTGTCACGAAGATAATGGTGGCGAGAGACCAAGGGGTGTTAATCATCTACATAAAGGGGATTGACCATGTGTGTAATTTGAAGGCGGTAACCTCTAAAGCCTAGGGTCTGTAACAAGAAAATTCAGTCCTTCTTTGAAATTGCTCAGCTTCTGTTACTCTTGTAATAAAGTATATTTGATTCAATATTTCCATGACAGTCCTCAGCCAATCATGAAGAGCATGCATTTAGTTTTGCTTGCAATTAACAGCAGGTGGAGAGTTATGGCTTTGAAGCTCGTCTGGAGGTTAGGTAAGTGTCCAAAGAAGGGCCAGAAGTATACAGAATTGTGCCGTCTGCGTAGAGGTGGATCAAGAGCGACATCATTGACGTATACAGAGAAGAGTCTGCCTGAGATTTGAACCCTGTGGCACCCCCATAGACTGCCAGAGGTACAGACATCAGGCCCTCTGATTTGACACACTGAACTATCTGAGCAATAGTTGGTGATCTAGGCGAGGCAGTCATTTGAGAAACCAAGGCTGTTTAGTCTGCCGTTAAGAATGTGGTGAGTGACAGTCGAAAGCCTTGGCCAGGTCGACGAATACGGCTGCATAGTAATGTCTCTTAGCGATGGCGTTTATGATATCATTCAGGACCTTGAGCGTGGCTGAGGTGCACCCATGACCAGCTCAAACCAGATTGCATTGTGGAGAAGATACGGTGGGATTCGCAATGGTCGGTAATCTGTTAACTTGGCTTTCGAAGACCTTGGAAAGGCATGGTAGGGTAGGCTGGATATAGGTCTGTAGAGTGTCTCCCCGCGGCAGCTTTCCAATCTTTGGGAATCTCAGACGATATGAATGAGGTTGAACAGGCTAATAGGGGTTGCTACAATTTCGGCATAATTTTAGAAAGTCCAGATTATCCAGCCCAGCTGATTTGTAGGGGTTCAGATTTTGCAGCTCTTTCAGAACATCAGCTATCTGGATTTTGGTGAAGGAGGAACTGGGGAGGCTTGGATGAGTTGATGTGGGGGATGCCGGGCAGTTGACCGGGTTAGGGATTGCCAGGTGAAAAGCATGGCCAGTCGTAGAAAAACGCTAATTGAAATGCTCAATTATAGTGGATTTATCGGTGGTGAGTTTCGTTTCCTAGCCTCAGTGCAGTGGGCAGCTGGTAGGAGGTGCTCTTATTCTCCATGGACTTTACAGTGCCCCAGAACTTTTTTGAGTTTGTGCTACAGGATGCGAATTTCTGTTAGGAAAGCTCAGGCTAGCTTTTTCAAACTGCCTGTGTATATTGGTTCCTAAAGTCCCCTGAATAGTGGTCAAACTCAGCAAAAAAAGAAACGTCCTCTCACTGCCAACTGTTTATTTTCAGCAAACTTAACATGTGTAAATATTTGTATGAACATAAGATTCAACAGACATAAACTGAACACGTTCCACAGACATGTGACTAACAGAAATTGAATGTGTCCCTGAACAAAGGGGTGTCAAAATTAAAGTCAGTATCTGGTGTGGCCACCAGCTGCATATCCTCACGGACTGCCCCGAATTTGCCCGTTCTTGATGTGAGATGTTACCCCACACTTCCACCAAGGCACCTGCAAGTTCTTAGACATTTCTGGGGGAATGGCCCTAGCCCTCACCTTCCAATCCAAAAGGTCCCAGACGTGCTCAATGGGATTGAGATCCGGGCTCTTCGCTGGCCAAGGCAGAACGCTAACATTCCTGACTTGCAGGAAATCACGCACAGAACAGGCATTATGGCTGGTGGCATTGTCATGCTGGAGGGTCATGTCAGGATGAGCACCACGTAAGTGATGAGGATGTCTTCCCTGTAATGCACAGCGTTAAGATTGCCTGCAATGACACACGGCCCCATACCATGACGGACCCTCCACCTCCAAATCGAGAGTTGTTGCCATCCTGTACATGTCCCGCAGGTGTGAGGTTTGGATGTACCAATCCTGTACAGGTGTTACACGTGGTCAGCCACTGTCCGTCCTGTCTCCCTGTAGCACTGTCTTAGGTGTCTCACAGTACGGACATTGCACACATCTGCAGTCCTCATGCCTCCTTGAAGCCGAAGGCACGTTCATGCAGATGAGCAGGGACCCTGGGTCTTTTTCAGAGTCAGTAGAAAGGCCTCTTCAGTGTCCTAAGTTTTTCATAATTGTGACCTTAATTGCCTACCATCTGTTAGCTGTTAGTGTCTTAATGACTGTTCCACAGGTGCATATTCATTAATGGTTCATTGAACAAGCATGGGAAACAGTGTTTAAACCCTCTACAATGATCTGTGAAGATATTTGGATCATACTGGAGTAAAGTAAAGATGCGTTAATAGAACGTGAAAGTCAGTGTTGGGTTTTAAATATACTTAAGTATCAAAACGTAAAAGGATAAATCATTTCAAATTATATTATACAAACTAGAAGGCAATATTTTAATTTACAGATAGCCAGAAGCACAGTCAACTACTCAGACATAATTTACAAACAAAGCATTTGTGTGTAGTGAGTCCCCCAGATCAGAGGCAGTAGGGATGACCCAGGGATGTTCTCTTGATAAGTGCATAATTAACTTTTTCCTGTCCTGCTAAGCATTCAAAATGTAACCGACTTTTGGGTGTCGGAAAATGTATGGAGTAAAAACTACATTATTTTCTTTAGGAATGTAGTAAAGTAAAAGTTGTCAAATACCCCAAACTACTTCCAAGTATTTTTACACCAGATTTACCTTACCTGATGTGGCTGACCAGGTTCTCGCTCATATGGCGCTCCGCATTAGGGCAACCAGTAGAGTCCAGGACAATGGCAGAGTGGGTCCTGCGATTGACATACTAAATGCAACCGGTAATACCAAGTCAGTATATCAAAATGGCCTCAATCATAACATATATTCAAGTGTAGTACTGTCTAATCTCTCACTAAATGGTCCCTCTTGTGCAGTTTACCAAGATTATCCAGTGGTAGTTTTCCACATTGCAAGCTCCAATCAAGTAACTGTGCTGCTTGATCGGAGCTTGCAATGTAGTAGGAAAACATGCTGAATGTAACAGTCACATTCCGTTTATTCTTCTCCAATTCGTCATCCCTGTTGGAGTGTTTCTCAGACACTGTTGTAATTGGTCACCCTATTGAATAATGGTGACGGGCCTGCATTTTGTGCTCACAGATAAAACCCATGAGGACCACATGGCTTAGTAAAATGGTCAACATTTTGACATACCAAAATAAGACAATCTAGGAACAAATAAGATGGACCTGTTGATCAACGGTAGATTGTTCTTCCTGGCGTTTGGCGGCTGTCTGGACATGCTCCTTGGCGGTACACTTATGGCCAGAGCGTTTTGCTCCCAGATTCCTTGTCCTCAGCTTTATTGGCATAGCACTGTCCACACTTCCGCCAATGGCCAGTACAGCTGCCAGTCGGTGGACACCTCTGGACACTGTCCGATGCAGAGCAAGAGCACGTCTCTGTTGGCAACAGAGTAATGACGTGCTGCTTGTCTGAGAAGCCCTGGTAGAGGAATGATTGGGTGCTTGGCACCAGGAGGATTCCTCCTTTTGCCACAATTATCCCGGCCAAGTCCTCCGCTCCAGTGTCTGCCATGTCAAACTTTTCCCGTGCCACACAGGACTGGATGCCTTCCGCAAAGGACACCATGTCGTCCTCCGTGGTAGGGGAAACTGATGGGCATTCGCCTGGAAAATTGCTCTTTTTTTATTTATTTAAATTTTTTATTTCACCTTTTATTTAACCAGGTAGGCTAGTTGAGAACAAGTTCTCATTTGCAACTGCGACCTGGCCAAGATAAAGCATAGCAGTGTGAGCAGACAACAAAGAGTTACACATGGAGTAAACAATTAACAAGTCAATAACACAGTAGAAAACAAAGGGGGAGTCTATATACAATGTGAGCGGTTAGCTGCTCAGATAGCTGATGTTTGAAGTTGGTGAGGGAGATAAAAGTCTCCAACTTCAGCGATTTTTGCAATTCGTCACAGTCATGGCACTCAGGGGTCAGGTGGAAATTCCCTAGGCTACAGTAGCCCCCCCAGCACTTCCCTCAAGGCATTTGTTTGTAGTTGGATGAGTAGGTAAACCATTTTATCTACTCTGACCTTTTTCCAACCAACCAATGCCTTGAGGACAGCATTGAAGCTCTCTGAGCAGTTGTTGGTAATTCCGTCTGACTGGATGCCCAAGCTGTTTAGCACAGTGTGCGCTCCTGTCCATGGCGTCGACAGCGACTGATGGAAATAAGCCTCAATCAGGGCTCCAGTGGACACACACTCTCCAGTGTGCATTCGTAGTCACTCCTTGATGGCCTGCTGGTTATCGGCCACAGCTTGGGAACCCTCTGACCCCATCTTATGCTTCACATTGTTTGAGATGTGGTTCCAGCAATTTACAATCCCGGCTTGCGGCAGCACAGACTGGATTACTCCCTCAACAGCCGCGTCACGGTCTGTGCAGAAGATTGCTGTTGACAGTTGGGGAAGGAGTGAAAGGATGGTGCGAAATAACTGATTTTCCATGTGCCTGAAGGACGGGTGCCTCTTGAAACGCTACGTGACGGAGAACAAGGGGTGAAACATAATTGCCCAGGTCAAACGTGGTGTCATAATGAAAAGCATTTGCTTTTAATGACTGCCTTGGCCTCGTCAAACATTTCTGGTGCTGCCACCACCAGAAGGGTTGCGGGTCGAGTCTCCAAATGGGTGACAAATCCGGAGAGAATGTCACCCATATGTGTTGCCACCAACTCATCCCGGTCCAAAACAGTGACGTCCCTTGCTCGACGAATTGTGTTCTTCACTTGTGCCAAGTTGCGAGGTTGGTACACTGGCATGAATGATGCATTTGGGGGTGGTGGTGGGTTATTGGTATACTTTGCCAGGTGTTTCATTCTTTCGCCTGGACATTTCATCTATAATTGAGGGAGCCGGTCGGATGAAACCCCTTGCTTGCTGCTGTGGGTGTGGGGGACAGCGGGAACCAAAGCAGTGTATTGGCACAGTATGATGCTGATGCAGCAACTCGTACTCCCTTTGGAGCCCTGGTGCTTCCTTCCCTGCATAGTACTGCACCCTTAGTTTTGGTGAACAGCGAGTAAGACTGGGATCCTTTTTGAATCCATTGTTTTTGCTCCGCCTTCCAGTCCTCACATGAGGAACTACCCGCAAACATTGTCTCCAGGCTTTGGGTGGGATACGTTAGCGGGATCAACCGTTAATTTCAGTTGCCTGTGCTGGTGTTCAAGGCAGCAGGCGTGTGGTGTATACTTGCTGGGGTATTGATTGGGGGACCTGGGGTAGTGATGGGGCAATCTGGGAGACTGGGACGCAGCTATCATTGTAGAGTTGACAATGATAGCTGCGGGTGTTTTGACCTTTCCAGTTCAATGACCAGCACAGAAAATAATCAATTTTCCTGATGGTAGCCCGCTGCTGTTGCTTTGTCTGAGAGGACTAGTCTGTTTAACAACGGAGGCAATATCATTCAAAGTTGGGGCCCTCTTTTTGGCATTCTGATAAAGAAAATTAGGGCGATGACTCTTAGGACAAGTTTTTTTAAAACAACGGCTAACTATATGGAAATATGTCCCCTCGTGCTTCAAGTTGACCAAGCCAGATTGGGGTCCATTCAGAATTAAATTGAGACCTGTTTACATTCTACAACAGATACTTCATTTTGAATGAAAATAATCAGTATGCAGAATTTGACATGGATTGAAAGTAAAATTACATTAGTTGAAAAAATAGAACCAAATCCCCCCCCTGTAATCAATGATCATTACCAAGTACATTACTTGCCCAATCATGGATTACTTCAAGGGCGGTAATTGAGTCAGGTTTGTAGGCCTCCTTGCTTGCACACGCTTTTTTCAGATCTGCCCACAAATCTTCTGTAGGATTTGAGGTCAGGGCTTTGTGATGGCCACTCCATTACCATTTTGCCACAACTTTGGAAGTATGCTTAGGATCATTGTCAATTTGGAAGACCCATTTGCGAGCAAGCTTTAACTTCCTGACTGATGTCTTGAGGTTGCTTCAATATTAACAATTTTACTCCCTCACGATGCCATCTATTTTGAAGTGCACTAGTCCCTTCTGCAGCAAAGCACTCCCACAACATGATGTGGCCACCTCCCTGCTTCACGGTTGGGATCGTGTTCTTCAGCTTGCAAGCCAAGCCTCCCCTTTCTCCTCCAAACATAACGATGGTAATTATGGCCAAACGGTTATATTTTTGGTTCATCAGACCAGAGAACATTTGTCCAAAAAGTACCATCTTTGTCCCCATATGCAATGGCACACTGTAGACTGGCTTTTTCATGGCCATTTTGGAGCAGTGACTTCTTCCTTGCTGAGCGGCCTTTCAGGTTATGTGGGTATAGATATTTTTGTTCCTGTTTCCTCCAGCATCTTCACAAGGTACGTTCATCTCTAGGAGACAGAACACGTCTCCTTCCTGAGCGGTATGACGGCCACGTGGTCCCATGGTGTTTGTACAGATGAACGTGGTACCTTCAGGTGTTTGGAAATTGCTCCCAAGGATGAACCAGACTTTTGGAGGTCAACAAAAAATTTTCGGAGGTCTTGACTGATTACTTTAGATTTTCCCATGATGTCAAGCAAAGAGGCACTGTTGGAAAATTACTTGTCATGCACAAAGTAGATGTCCTAACCAACTTGCCAAAACTATAGTTTACAATAATTTTGTGGAGTGGTTGAAAAACGAGTTTTGTAGACTTCAACTGTATACTGAGATCATGTTACACTTAGATTGCACGCAGTTGGACTTTATTTAACTAATTGTGACTTCTGAATGTAATTGGTTGCACCAGATCTTATTTAGGGGCTTCATAGCAAAAGGGGTGAATGCATATGCACAAACCGCGTCATAAAAAAAAGGTAAAATACTTGTCCAATTTGGACTATGAAGTATCCATTACATGAAATCCAATTTAAAAATGGATTAATTACAGGTTGTAATGCAAAACTATTCATTCTGTTTTTCCTATTTTGTTGCAAGGCACTGTACACAATTTATTTATTTTTTTGTAAAGCAGCGTAAGACAGGATTACCTACACATACTGACCAGCTCAAATAGACAGAAGCGTGGCAGACCAATCCAAACTCATCTCTCGGCATGTCCAGCCCACTCATTATCCCAGCCAATCATGGCTAGCGGGAAGGTTGCTGACTTTTTCTGTGGCTAAACCAACTATGCTCATAATTTTACAATTGTGTTTGTGTCTACAGATGGTATACACGTTTGTTATTAAGCCACATGAAGGTTCACATGTTCCAGAAGGCATTTCTGCCCCAGAAAAATTGCATCCAAATGGCTCTCCTGTGAAGTAGTGACACGAGACATGCCTAGTTTCCTGAAATGAGTCACATATATGAAGTGTAACATTTTGGAAATGTCCCTTTTTTAAATTCTCATGTGCACTGAAAGGTCCATTCCAGCATAATACGTGTCTAAATACTACAAAAGTTAATAGTTCTACCGAATGACATCCTCAAATGTTAAACACAAACGGAGATTCACGTGACATGTGGAGCAAGAAATATCCTCCCTCTGGCACTGGTATGGCGCTGGAGATAATAAATATGAGGTTGAAAAGTGGCGGAATTGCCCTTTGAGTTAAATTATACCATTCTCAATGAAATTGCAGAGAAAGCTGGTCATCCTATAGAAACAGACCTGCTAACATGCACGCATTTTGCATACCAACTACGCAATACTCTGTCCATGTACGCAAGTTCGTGTTAAAAGTACGCAAAAATGAATGGGGCCTGATCGAATTTGTTTACATGTAAATAAATGTTGCAAATCTTGCATAGTCAATGCTTGGAGTTTTGTCAGAATTTGTGGGGTTTTGTTTGTCCACCCGCCTCTGAGGATTGACCACAAGTTCTCAATGGGATTAAGGTCTGGGGAGTTTCCTGGCCATTGACCCAAAATATCAATGTTTTGTTCCCCGAGCCACTTAGTTATCACTATTTCCTTATGGCAAGATGCTCCATCATGCTGGAAAAGGCATTGTTCATCACCAAACTGTTCCTAGATGGTTGGGAGAAGTTGCTCTTTGAGGATGTGTTGGTACCATTCTTTATTTGTGGCTGTGTTCTTAGGCAAAATTGTGAGTGAGCCCACTCCCTTGGCTAAGAAGCAACCCCACATGAATGGTCTCAGGATGCTTTACTGTTGGCATGACACAGGACTGATGGTAGCGCTCACCTAGTCTTCTCCGGACAAGGTTTTTTCCGGATGTCCCAAACAATCAAAGGGGATTCATCAGAGAAAATGACTTTACCCCAGTCCTCAGCAGTCCAATCCCTGTACCTTTTGCAGAATATCAGTCTGTCCCGGATGTTTTTCCTGGAGAGAAGTGGCTTCTTTGCTGCCCTTCTTGACATGAGGCCATCCTCAAAGTATTTGCCTCACTGTGCGTGCAGATGCACTCACACCTGCCTGCTGCCATTCCTGCGCAAGCTCTGTACTGGTGGTGCCCCGATCCCGCAGCTGAATCAACTTTAGGAGACGCTCAATACATTTTTGGACTCACCTTGTCGTGCTGTGCTCAATTGAACAAGTTGATGTTGCTGCTGTCCTTCGTGGGCAAATTGTCACAAGTCTGGCATTCTCTGGATTTATGGTGCTTTCAAAACAACTGAACTCGGACAAAAACAAGGTTGAATCATGGTGACGTCATTGATCTTCAGGTCGTAGCTCTAGAAAGAGGCCGGATTTGAAATTCAGAGTTGGATGACCGTTCAAAAAGGATTTTCCCTGTAGGAGCTTCTTTTTCCCCGACTTCCCAGTTGTCTCCAACTCACTGAAGAGAAGTTTTCGCAGTTCTGGGTTAAGTTGTTTTGAACGCAGCACAAATCAAGCTACATTGACAGCATGGCCAATGTTTATCATTATTAAACTTGGAAATAAGCCCCTTAATCCCAGATTTGGCACCACACAGCCACTCCACTGAATAGCAGGCTAGGGATTGCTTTGCAATGCTTGAAGGTAATGTTAGCCACTGTCATTGATTCCTTCCAAACCTCTCATTGTTGAATTTGCAATTTCCAACTTCTTGTGTAATGATGGCCGATGCGCACCGATGCGTTTTATCTATATGCCAAGGTTTGAAAAGGATTTGACAGTAGATTGTCGACTTGATTCATGATGACTGCTAGCTAAGATGTTGACATGATCAGTCCAATAAAAGTTACTGTACATATAATGTGATTCGACGTCATTTTGTCTGTGGCCAAAGACCTTGAGCCTTCTTTGATGTGCACTTCTAATGTAACTCTAGGGCAGCACCAAAGGAGCTAAAATGTTCTAGCTCTACCCTTAGACTTGGCGGTGACGTAGTGTCCCCATGAGTGACAGAACACTGAGCCAATCAAGCAGCAACGCTCTGTATTTTCAGTTGGCTTGCTCCACCATCACAGACGGCACTGAGCTAGGCTGAAACGCCTGCATTTTGGAGCTGCCTTATTGAAGAAAACAAATAGACCATGTTAATGGGGCTTTAACTCAATTTGTGTTTTTTTTATTTCACCTTTTATTTAACCAGGTAGGCTAGTTGAGAACAAGTTCTCAGTTACATAAAGCAAAGCAGTTCGACACACAACAAACAGTTACACGTGGAATAAACAGTCAATAAAGTCTATACAGTGTGTGCAAGGGAGGTAGGGCAAATAGGCCATGGTGGCGAAGTAATTACAATATAGCAATTAAACACGAGTGATTGATGTGCAGAAGATGAATGTGCAAGTAGATACTAGGGTGCCAAGGAGCAAGATTAATTAATACATACAGTATGGGGATGTAGTTGGCTGGGCTATTTACTGGTGCAGTGATCTGTAAGCTGCTCTGACAGCTGGTGCTTAAAGCTAGTGAGGGAGATATGAGGCTTCAGTGATTTTTGCAGTTCGTTCCAATCATTGGCAGCAAAGAACAAGAAGGATAGGCGGCCAAAGGAGGAATTGGCTTTGGGGTTGACTCGTGAGATATACCTGCTGGGGCACATGTTACGGGTGGATGCTGATATGGTGACCAGTGAGCTGAGGCGGGGCTTTACCTAGCAGAGACTTGTAGATGACCTGGAGCCAGTGGGTTTGGCGACGAGTATGAAGCGAGGGCCAGCAAATGAGAGCTTACAGGTCACAATGGTGTAGTATATGGGGCTTTGGTGACAAACTGCTTCCAATTCTTTGAGTAAAGTGTTGGAGGCTTTTGTAAATGACATTGGTAGGGTGGTCAGTTTACAAGGGCAAGTTTGGCAGCATGAGTTAAGGATGCTTTGTTGCGAAATGGAAGCCGACTAGATTTAATTTTGGATTGGAGATGCTTATTGTGAGTCTGGAAGGAGAGTTTACAGTCTAGCCAGACACCTAGAATATGTGGACAACTACCTAAGTCAGAACCGTCCAGAGTAGTGATGCTGGACTGGAGGGCAGGTGCGGGCAGCACTCGGTTGAAGAGCATGCATTTTAGTTTTGCTTGCATTTAACAGCAGGTGGAGAGATGGCTTTGAAGCTCGTCTGGAGGTTAGGTAAGTGTCCAAAGAAGGGCCAGAAGTATACAGAATTGTGCCGTCTGCGTAGAGGTGGATCAAGAGTGACGTATACAGAGAAGAGTCTGCCTGAGATTTGAACCCTGTGGCACCCCCATAGACTGCCAGAGGTACAGACATCAGGCCCTCTGATTTGACACACTGAACTATCTGAGCAATAGTTGGTGATCTAGGCGAGGCAGTCATTTGAGAAACCAAGGCTGTTTAGTCTGCCGTTAAGAATGTGGTGAGTGACAGTCGAAAGCCTTGGCCAGGTCGACGAATACGGCTGCATAGTAATGTCTCTTAGCGATGGCGTTTATGATATCATTCAGGACCTTGAGCGTGGCTGAGGTGCACCCATGACCAGCTCAAACCTGGGGCCTGTTGCACAAAACTAGGATAAGGGATTAAGCCAGGATATCTTGGTGATCCTGGCTCAATTGGTCCGTAATCCGGTTGCACTAAAGATGGATAGGGGGCAGGAGGATATGTAATGGTATAAATTACCATGGAGATTTATTCTGTGGAGCTAGCCTGCTCCAGACCAGGCTAAATTCCAGGATCTATTTAATCTCATCCCTAATGTCAGTCAGCAGTCACCACAAATGGAAACCAATAGTTATTTCACTGCTCACTATACATTGTTATCACATATAACTAGACCCACTGTTATTATTTAAACGTTTGTGATCATTAATTTCAATGATTTTGGATAAAAAATGATTTTTAGATGTTGCTATCATTAGATAATTTACAGTTTCCCATAGACTATAAGGCTATATATAAAATGATAGAATATTAGGGCCACAGAGGGGAAAAAAACACAAGTCATAATATTGTAACCAGTTGTTTTAAAGGAGGACAGTTGTTAAAATGACAGATATGGGGCATTTCGTGAAATTGTACTTCAGTATGGTTTCATAAACAAAGACATGCTGATGTGCCAGAATATTAAGTATCACATTGTCATAAGTATCAAAACTGTAAAAACAATATGTAGCTTTTCTGCAGAAAGAACCAGCCTCATAAATTTATGACTTTATCCTTTTTCTTCAGTGTGGCCCTAGTATTCTGTCATATAAACAAATACACATTCCATATGAATATAAAAACACAATGTGTAACATTATGTTCCTTTATTGAATAAGGACAAAACAAAGCAGGTAAACCATCAGCTCCTTTCGAAACTGAAGTCACAGTGACTCTACAAGATGGAAAGCACAGAATCCAAGCATATTATACAAAATGATACATACACATTCAAAGGTCTGTATATAACACACCCTGCATGTCTGCACACTAAAATAAATGCAGGACAAATCCATACACATCAACTGAACAGACAAATGAATGGATGCAGTAGCCTCCCTGCAGCCTTGTATTACACACAGTATACCGCACAAACATCATAAGAGGCCAAATTCGTCAAAAAACGAACCCAAAAAAAACCAAATTCCTCTGCCACCGCAGGACATATTTAACCAAAATTGAAAGCACACATACTAACTAAAATAATTCAACACATATTGGTCCCTCAGCAGCCGACCACTGTCGTCATCAGGGAAGATTGCCGGATTGTCCCAGTCCATGGCTGGTGGCACTCTGGGGGCCTTCCTCAGGCAGGCCACATTGTGGAGGACAGCACAAGCCACAGTAATATCACATGCCCTAACAGGGCTGACCCTTAATTTGTGAAGGCAGTGAAAGCGTGCCTTCAGGAGGCCAAAGGTCATTTCAACTCTGGCCCTGGTCCTGGCATGGGCATGGTTGTAGGCCTGCTGTGCTTCCTGGGGGTCTGTGAAAGGTGTCAGGAGAAAAGGCTGGCAGCCATACCCCCTGTCTCCCAGCAACACACCAGAGAATTCACCTGTCAACACAAAATCTCATCATTACTACCTCATAAACACAGTGATATTCTTGACACAGCCATGATGGTTATAAATAGGGGTTGTGTGGCTTACCTTGTGATAGGCACTGATAGATTTCAGAGGCCCGAAAGATTCTGGAGTCATGGACTGAGCCAGGCCATTTTGCCACAACATTGCTGATCACACAGTCAGCATTGCAGACCATCTGAAATCATAAGATGAGGAATATTACACCAATCAATGCACATCACTGGCAATGCAGAGTGTTCGTCAATGGACAATATCAAAAAGTTATGTTCACCTGAACATTAATGCTGTGAAAGGATTTCCTATTCACAAAATCGGCCTCATGGGCACCTGAGGGGGCTTTTATCCTTATGTGTGTGCAGTCCACTGCACCAATGACATTGGGGAAACCTGTCACACAAAGTAATGAGTATCCTACTATGTGTTAACAGTTGTCCTGTAATTTGTAGATCCTCTTACCTGCAATCCTATAGAACTCCTCTTTGATGTCAGAGTCTTCTGTGGCCAGGGAAGGAGATGAAGACATCTGCTAATGCTTTGATAGCCAGACACACACTCCTTATTGTGCGGCAAATTGTGGCCTTGTTCAGCTGTTCTGCATCCCCCACTGAGTACAGGAAGGCTCCACTAGCAAAAAAGCGCAAGGCCACACAAACCATTTGCTCCACACTCAGTGCATGGCTCCGTGCAGTGCGGTGCTTAATCCTGGGACCCAGTAGTCTGCATAGATACCTGATGCCATCTGCAGAAAACCTGTATCTTTCATATAGATGGTCATCAGGGAAGGCCAGTGGGTCCAACCGGTCCCTGAAGACCCTTTCTCGCCTGAAGGCTCTCCTCAGCACAAGTGCTTCTTCATCCACCACATCTCGCACGAATGGGCATGCCATTGTCAGAGCAGAAAGGAACACACAATTTTGGGCCTTCATATAGGCTAGTGGCCACACCTGGTGCTGGGGGGGTGGGCAAAAGAGGGCGATGCCTTATAACGATGACTTGGTTGTACTGATTGCTGGGAAAATAAAAATAAACTTAGAAAGATGCCACCGTCCTGTGTGCTCACAATAAGAGCTCATATGTCATGGCTCACTTGACTTTACGAGAATATACCTAATTTTTATTTTGAGCTGTGTCATCTTCTTGGAGCTGGGGGAGGAAAGAAAAATAATGATTAATACATTTGTGTTACAGTTAGCATACAGTGTACATTGAAGGCATATCTCACCTCCCTCTCAAGTTTTTTTATTTCAAGGTCCAGTTTCCTAATTGTCCTCTTTTTTATTTCGAACTCCAGTGCAAGATTTTCCATCTTTTTCTTCTTGTACTGAATGTCTATGTCTGCCAGTTCTATTTGGCGCCGGAGGTGGTTGCCATACAACTTTCTGATAGCTTGTGAGCTCTGTGAACACAATACAATTAGCGCAGCTGGAATTTGGCAGGATGTGGTGTCCTTTTATTAATACGCACTATGTTGCCAGGCTGGTTTTCCCATCTTGGGAGGAACCTATGCTCGTCTCTTTCCCCCCAGGGATCCCCTCTAAGACGGGCCTGCCTTTATTTAGCTCCAAGGCCATGTCCTCTGCTGGGGTAAGGTCAGCCTTTGGTGACCCACCACCCGTGCCTTGTCTGTGGGTATTCTTTTTCACTGCTAAAACAGTACAGACAATGTGTGAGCAGGCACCTTCTGGGTACAATATATGCTTGTGCTTTGTTAGATATTAGTCAGGGACCATCCCATTCTGCAGAATGTTCTTGTATTTGATTTTGACCTGCTGCCATGTCCGTTTTGGCCCGTTCATGTTTAATCTACACACACACACACACACACACACACACACACACACACACACACACACACACACACACACACACACACACACACACACACACACATTTAATGGAGTCACACTGCAAAAAATTACTTGGTATTTTTGTCTTGTTTTCAGTAAAAATATCAAATTTATCATAGCTTTATACAGTGTGATGGAGTTACTTTACACAATTTCACTCATATCTGCAGTGCATTTCAATAAAAAATTTAACCGTTTCATAATTACAGTACAACTGCATTTTTGGAGATGTGAATTAAATATTTGAATTGTAATTGTGATGTTTCAGCGGAGCGGTGAGTGTGTAATTGTGCACTACTTACGCATTCAGGCGGTCTGCAATACTTTGCCACGCTTTTTCTCTTTGCTTTATCACTGTGGCGGTGTTGCCTTCTTAATTATATCTTTTACCTCCTCGTATGCCTCCATGAGGATTTGTGCTTCCGACGGGGAAAAGTACGCGGCTCTAGTTGCCATGGTAAATCAGTTAATCTGTGATCTGTGGCGGGGTCTATTTGAGTGAGCCGTGAGCGCGCACCTATCCAGGATTGGTTTCACCTGGCTTAATGAATCCGTGTCTGCTCATCCTGGCTTGGTCTTTGTGCAACCAACATGTTTTGGCTTCATTGAGCTCAGCTGAGTCATTTATCCCGGATGTCTTAATTCTACTTTTGTGCAACAGGCCCCAGATTGCATAGCGGAGAAGGTACGGTGGGATTCGCAATGGTCGGTAATCTGTTAACTTGGCTTTCGAATACATTAAAGGCAGGGTAGGGTAGATATAGGTCTGTAGCAGTTTGGGTCTAGAGTGTCTCCCCCTTTTGAAGAGAGGGATGACTGCGGTAGCTTTCCAATCTTTGGGAATCTCAGACGATATGAGGTTGAACAGGCTAATAGAGGTTGCTACAATTTCGGCATAATTTTAGAAAGTCCAGATTATCAAGCCCGGCTGATTTGTAGGGGTCCAGATTTTGCAGCTCTTTCAGAACATCAGCTATCTGGATTTGGGTGAAGGAGAAACGGGGGAGGCTTGGATGAGTTGATGTGGGGGATGCCGGGCAGTTGACCGGGTTAGGGATTGCCAGGTGGAAAGCATGGCCAACCGTAGAAAAATGCTAATTGAAATTCTCAATTATAGTGGATTTATCGGTGGTGAGTTTCGTTTCCTAGCCTCAGTGCAGTGGGCAGCTGGTAGGAGGTGCTCTTATTCTCCATGGACTTTACAGTGCCCCAGAACTTTTTTGAGTTTGTGCTACAGGATGCGAATTTCTGTTAGGAAAGCTCAGGCTAGCTTTTTCAAACTGCCTGTGTATATTGGTTCCTAAAGTCCCCTGAATAGTGGAAAAACTAAGCAAAAGAAGAAACGTCCTCTCATTGCCAACTGTTTATTTTCAGCAAACTTAAGATTCAACAGGCATAAACTGAACACGTTCCACAGGCATGTGACTAACAGAAATTGAATGTGTCCCTGAACAAAGGTGTCAAAATGTAAGTCAGTAACTGGTGTGGCCACCAGCTGCATATCCTCACGGACTGCCCAAATTTGCCCGTTCTTGCTGTGAAATGTTACCCCACTCTTCCACCAAGGCACCTGCAAGTTCTTAGACATTTCTGGGGGAATGGCCCTAGCCCTCACCTTCCAATCCAACAGGACCCAGACATGCTCAATGGGATTGAGATCCGGGCTTTTGCTGGCCAAGGCAGAAACCTGACATTCCTGACTTGCAGGAAATCACGCACAGAACAGGCAGTATGGCTGGTGGCATTACAAGATATTTGGATCATACTGGAGTAAAGTAAAGATGCGTTAATAGAACGTGAAAGTCAGTGTTGGGTTTTAAATATACTTAAGTATCAAAACGTAAAAGGATAAATCATTTCAAATTATATTGCAAACTAGAAGGCAAGATTTTTTTTAAATTTACAGATAGCCAGAAGCACAGTCAACCACTCAGACATAATTTACAAACAAAGCATTTGTGTGTAGTGAGACCCCCAGATCAGCGGCAGTAGGGATGACCCAGGGATGTTCTCTTGATAAGTGCATAATTAACTTTTTTTCCTGTCCTGCTAAGCATTCAAAATGTAACCGACTTTTGGGTGTCAGGGAAAATGTATGGAGTAAAAACGACATTATTTTCTTTAGGAATGTAGTAAAGTAAAAGTTGTCAAATACCCCAAACTACTTCCAAGTATTTTTACACCAGATTTACCTTACCTGATGTGGCTGACCAGGTTCTCGCTCATATGGCGCTCCGCATTAGGGCAACCAGTAGGGTCCAGGACAATGGCAGAGTGGGTCCTGCGATTGACATACTAAATGCAACCGGTAATACCAAGTCAGTATATCAAAATGGCCTCAAGTATAACATATATTCAAGTGTAGTACTGTCTAATCTCTCACTAAATGGTCCATCTTGTGCAGTTTACCAAGAGGTATCCAGTGGTAGTTTTCCACATTGCAAGCTCCAATCAAGCAAACCCATGAGGACCACATGGCTTAGTAAAATGGTCAACATTTTGACATACCAAAATAAGACAATCTAGGAACAAATAAGACGGACCTGTTGATCAACGGTAGATTGTTCTTCCTGGTGTTTGGCGGCTGTCTGGACATGCTCCTTGGCGGTACACTTATGGCCAAAGCGTTTTGCTCCCAGATTCCTTGTCCTCAGCTTTATTGGCATAGCACTGTCCACACTTCCGCCAATGGCCAGTACAGCTTCCAGTCGGTGGACACCTCTGTACACTGTCCGATGCAGAGCAGGAGTTCATCTCTGTTGGCAGCAGAGTAATGACGTGCTGCGTGTCTGAGAATCCCTGGTAGAGGGAGGATTCGTCCTTTTGCCACAATCATCCCAGCCAAGTCCTCCACTCCAGTTTCTGCCATGTCAAACTTTTTCCCGTGCCACACAGGACTGGATGCCTTCCGCAAAGGACACCATGTCGTCGTCCGTGGTAGGGGAAACTGATGGGCATTCGCCTGGAAAATTGCTCATGGCACTCAGGGGTCAGGTGGAAATTCCCTAGGCTACAGTAGCCCCCCCAGCACTTCCCTCAAGGCATTTGTTTGGAGTTGGATGAGTAGGTAAACCATTTTATCTACTCTGACCTTTTTCCAACCAACCAATGCCTTGAGGACAGCATTGAAGCTCTCTGAGCAGTTGTTGGTAATTCCGTCTGACTGGATGCCCAAGCTGTTTAGCACAGTGTGCGCTCCTGTCCATGGCGTCGACAGCGACTGATGGAAATAAGCCTCAATCAGGGCTCCAGTGGACACACTCTCCAGTGTGCATTCGTAGTCACTCCTTGATGGCCTGCTGGTTATCGGCCACAGCTTGGGAACCCTCTGACCCCATCTTATGCTTCACATTGTTTGAGATGTGGTTCCAGCAATTGACAATCCCGGCTTGCGGCAGCACAGACTGGATTACTCCGTCAACAGCCGCGTCACGGTCTGTGCAGAAGATTGCTGTTGACAGTTGGGGAAGGAGTGAAAGAATGGTGCGAAATAACTGATTTTCCATGTGCCTGAAGGACGGGTGCCTCTTGAAACGCTACGTGACGGAGAACAAGGGGTGAAACATAATTGCCCAGGTCAAACGTGGTGTCATAGTGTAAAGCATTTGCTTTTAATGACTGCCTTGGCCTCGTCAACCATTTCTGGTGCTGCTACCACCAGAAGGGTTGCGGGTCGAGTCTCCATATGGGTGACAAATCCGGCGAGAATGTCACCCATATGTGTTGCCACCAACTCATCCCGGTCCAAAACAGTGACGTCTCTTGCTCGATGAATTGTGTTCTTCACTTGTGCCAAGTTGCGAGGTTCGTACACTGGCATGAATGATGCATTTGGGGGTGTTGGTGGGTTATTGGTCATGAGTATACTTTGCCAGGTGTTTCAGTCTTTCGCCTGGACATTTCATCTATAATTGAGGGAGCCGATCGGATGAAACCCCTTGCTTGCTGCTGTGGGTGTGGGGGACAGCGGGAACCAAAGCAGTGTATTGGCACAGTATGATGCTGATGCAGCAACTCGTACTCCCTTTTTTGGAGCCCTGGTGCTTCCTTCCCTGCATAGTACCGCACCCTTAGTTTTGGTGAACAGCGAGTAAGACTGGGATCCCTTTTGAATCCATTGCGTTTGCTCCGCCTTCCAGTCCTCACATGAGGAACTACCCACAAACATTGTCTCCAGGCTTGGGGTGGGATACGTTAGCGGGATCAACCGTTAATTTCAGTTGCCTGTGCTGGTGTTCAAGGCAGCAGGCATGTGGTGTATACTTGCTGAGGTATTGATTGGGGGACCCGGGGTAGTGATGGGGCAATCTGGGAGACGGGGGGGGTTGCGTAGAGTCGACAATGATAGCTGTGGGTGTTTGACCTTTCCAGTTCAATGACCAGCACAGAAAATAAACCATTTTCCTGATGGTAGCCCGCTGCTTTAACTTTGTCTGAGAGGCCCAGTCTTTAACAACCTGAGGCAATGTCATTAAAAGTTGGGGCCCTCTTTCTTTTTTTCATTCTGACAAGGAAAATTACTTTGGAAAAAAAAAACTTGTCGCCATAGTTTTCCCAGACAGTTAACGGCTAACTATATAGAAAAATGACCCCTAGTGCTTCAAAAAGTTGACCAAGCCAGATTGGGGTCCATTCAGAATTAAATTCAGACCTGTTTACATAATACATCAGTTATATCAGTTACTTAATTAGGAATGGAAATAATCACTATGCAGAATTTGACATTGGTTGAAAAAAATAGAACCATATCCCCTGTAATCAATGATAATTTCTAAGTACATGACTTGCACAATCATGGATTACTTCCAGGGAGGTTGGAATTGCGCTATTACTCAAAACCAGTGGGCTGCAGGCATAATTGACATAAGCAGTAGCTAGGGGTCCACCGACCATTGATTAAATAAATAAACAGTCGTGTTTTGTTGGAATAGTAAAATTCACAAGGGGAAATTTCGTTATTTGGTTGTCCAGCAATCGGTTAGCAAATGGGTTTGTCACATGTTATTGCAGGTGCAGCAAAATGTTTATTAATTCCTAACAATACAAAAACCACAATCCTAAAAATGTACAGTGGAAGTTTACATACACCTTAGCCAAATACACGTAAACTCAGTTTTTCCCAATTCCTGACAATCCGAGTAAGAATTCCCTTTTGGCCCATTCCTCCTGACAGAGCTGGTGTAACTGACTCAGGTTTGTAGGCCTCCTTGCTCGCACTCGCTTTAATAAGCTCCGCCCACATGTTCTATGGGACTGAGGTCAGGGCTTTGTGACAGCACTCCCATACCTTGACTTTGTAGTCCTTTAGCCATTTTGCCACAACTTTGGAAGTATGCTTGGGGTCATTGTGGTTAGAGCATTGGACTAGTAACCGAAAGGTTGCAAGTTCAAATCCCCGAGCTGACAAGGTACAAAATCTGTCGTTCTGCCCTTGAACAGGCAGTTAACCCACTGTTCCTAGGCCGTCATTGAAAATAAGAATTTGTTCTTAACTGACTCGCCTAGTAAAATAAAGGTAAATAAATAATTGTCCATTTGGAAGACCCATTTGGGACCAAGCTTTGATTTCTTGACTGATGTTCCTTCAATATATCCACAATTTTCCTTTCTCATGATGCTGTCTATTTTGAAGTGCACCAGTCCCTCCTGCAGCAAAGCACCCCCACAGCATGATGCTGCCAGCCTGTGCTTCACGGTTGGGATGGTGTTCTTCGGCTTGCAAGCCTCCACCCTTTTCCTCCAAACATAAAGATGGTCATTATGGCCAAACAGTTATATTTGTGTTTCATCAGACCAGAGGACATTTCTCCAAAAAGTACAATCTTTGTCCCCATATGCCGTTGCAAACCATAGCCTGGCTTTTTCGGAGCAGTGACTTCTTCCTTGCTGAGCGGCCTTAGGTTATGTCGATATAGGACTGGTTTTTACTGTGGATAGGTATTTTTGTGCCTGTTTCCTCCAGCATCTTCACAAGGTCCTTTGCTGTTCTGGGATTGATTTGCACTTTTTTGCACAAGTATGTTCATCTCTAGGAGACAGAACGTGTCTCCTTCCTGAGCGGTATGACGGCTGCGTGGTCCCATGGTGCTTATGGTACATATGAATGCGGTACCTTCAAGCGTTTGGAAATTGCTCCCAAAGATGAACCAGATACACGATACATGCTTTTACTGCAGTCGCTAGTCGATTTTATTGAAAATGTCGCTAGAGGTCTGAATACTCGCTAAACATAGCGACAAAGTTGCGTTCACACCCTCTTACGTTTTTTTAGTTATTGCTAAAGCACGATTTTCAGAACGGGGCCTGTGTTTTCAAAACACTACACACAATTAGCACAACCACACACCCAATTAGCAAAACACTACAGATCCTTTGCAAAATTAAACACTCTTGTAAAAACTATATTTCTTTTTTTTAAACCACACTTTGTTACCATATGAAACACACATTTCACATTACTATACTCTGTTTGCACGAGTTACACTCTGCTGTGATAAACCTAACACTTTTAGCACTTCTACTTCCATATGATTAGAGTAGGCTACTATCAACAAAGTACAAATATAATGTAAATTCACCAAACACTACACAAGACCAATGTTGCAGACTGAAGAAACTCTTATTTCTCAACACGCCCAAAATGTTGACATGGAGATTCATAATACTGTAACCAAACGTCACTTTACGTATTGTACGTTTTTATTTTATTTTTTTAGATATATTGTCTCTTCGCCTAGCTGTATCTGGCCAGAGAATTTTATCAACACATTAGCAAGACACCTTGGAAAGAAACGTCTTGAATGACAAATCCATCCTTGCATTGCTGCTACCTCCATCTGGTCACAGGCCTCCTCCATGGCTTGGATGAGGGGTACCTCAGCCTGGAGACGGGAGATCATATACCTTCCACCGCCATGCCGAGAAACGAGAAACTCTTCTATAGGGTTGAGGAATGGAGAGTATGGTGGAAGAAATAGGACGGTGAAATGTGGATGTTGCTGAAACCAGTTCTGAACCAGAGCAGAGCGGTGGAAAGACACATTGTCCCAGACAACAATGTATTGCATATGATGGATTTGCTGCTATTGTGCAATTGGTCCAAGAATGTAATTATGAGTGGTGTTGTAAGGGCATGGCGGCGGAGGACCCCATTCTGTGTAATGGCTGCACAGTGTTATATTACCGCCACGTTGCCCTGGGACATTGACTATAGCCCTGTGGCCAATGATGTTTCTTCCCCTCCGTGTTCTTGTCAGGTTGAACCCAGCCTCATCTACGTAAATGAACTCATGCTGGATCTCCTCTCCATCCATTCGTAAAACTCTGAAAAACTGTGTCAGGCAAAAGTGTGTAGTTCAGTGTAGATCTAGTATACATATTACAGTACAGTAAAAGATTATGAGACAGTATGCAAGATCACACTGCTAAAGTGAATACATACCTCTGCATAATCATGCCGCAGTCATTTCACCCTTTCGGAATTGCGCTCGAAAGGCACTCGACAAATTTGCTTCAATTGAATGTTTTTTAGGATGTGTGCCAGTGATGTTGAGACCTGGTGGATATCGTTGAAAATGGCGTGGTTATTGACAATGTTAGCTTGGAGCTGCTTGAGTGTTATAGTAAACATGGTTTTGGCCAACAATGCTATCTCCCTCTCTTGCTGTTCTGTGAACATAGGAGCCCTTCCCCCTTGTCGTCCCTGACCCTCAATCCTATGTAGAAAAAAACAGTACAATAGTACAGTAATTTCACAGGAAAGGTAACAGAAGTGCTGATTGTGCATAGAATACAGTGCTGTAAGCAGTTACTGAAACCGTGCAGATGTTTTATATGATATTTTTACAATACCTATTTTCCAGTTTAAATGTTCTCATCACACTTGCCACTGTATATCGGCTTAGATTTGACTGTACTCGCAGTCCAGCGTCCCTCATCGTCGGGCCGTGGTTGACAACGTGGTCAACCAGTGTTGCACGGATCTCATTCGTCAGATTCGGTCCTCTTTGAGCACCTTTCTCCTCGTTCTCCTCCTCATTCTCCTCTGACTCTTTCCATTGTGCTTATACACCTGATTGGTGTGTCTACAATTAAGCAAACGAGTGTTTGCACACCTGATGACTGTGTTGAAACAATTGGTTGGACGGTGTGGTAATTTGACAGTCAGTGCTTTGGTATTGCATGGACGTGACTTCATGATAGATTTGTGTGTAATGTATGTTAAGTGTGTTTAGTGTTTTTGCAAATCACTGTGTAGAGTTTTGCAACAAGTGTGAGGTTGACAATGTGCTTATAGTTGTGAAAATATGGGCTGATGTTTTGCTTCTTGAGTGTACGGTTTTGCTAATAGTGTACTACTTTTAATTTGTGTAAGTGTAAGCAATCCAAAAAAACTAAACTTTAGCCCAATCAATCTCGTTTCGCTATTAGAGGGCACACCTGACGCTCTGGCCAATTATTTGTTTACCTCTGGAAAATATGAAAACAGCTTAACCAGCAACAATTTCATTAAGCTTTTTTTGCAGACGTTTACTGAATCGGGGTCACAAGTCTTTGTTAGATCCCCCTTATGTTTGAGCGACATTTGGTTTCCTTGCTGGGGAACGTAACAATATGAACACTGGAAGCAGTAAAAATGTACACATGCATTTCAATACTTACGCGTAGGTCAAAATCAGAGCTCACCCAGGACATCCTGCGACCAGCTCGACACCTTACACCGAGGGCACTCAAGGGCCATGAGATACCAACCCATGATGTCCAAGACCCTCCGGATAGTCTGGTATACCCTAGCCTTGGTGAGGGTGGTGTTACACCCAGGTTGGGTGCTTGTCAGCTTGAATGCCCACATTCGAATGGGCATCCAGAGGAGCAACGGACATGCGAAGGGGCCGGGTGTTGCGGGTGGCTAATTGTAGACCAGCTGGGGTTGGGAAGGGTACCGCCACAGATGCAAGTCTAATGAATTTGGACCTACCCGAGCGGCTCCAGATAAACAGCCTCCAGCTGATCCACCGCTACTGCTACTTGTTGCGAGTTTCCTGCCAGTTTCTGAAAGCAGTAGCTGCATTTAAGAGTGAAAACAACTAGAAACGGAAGATTAACTTTCCAGTATGACCCAATACAAATGTCCAATGACCTTTTTTTTTAACACATTTTCTTTTATTCACCTCTGCACTTTCTTGGGCAGGCCGGGGGGCAAGGTACAGTATGAAGTATTATTGCACATACAGTTGAAGTCGAAAGTTTACGCCAAATACATTTAAACTCAGTTTTTCACAATTCTTGACATATAATCCTAGTAAAAATTCCCTGTCTCAGGTCAGTTACAATAACCATTTTATTTTAAGAATGTGAAATGTCATAACACATTTTATTTCAGCTTTTACTTCTTTAATCACATTCCCAGTGGGTCAGAAGTTTTGCATGGCCTTTAAATTGTTTAACTTGGGTCAAACGTTCCAGGTTGTCTTCCACAAGATTTCCACAATACATTGGGTGAATTTTGGCCCATTCCTCCTGACAGAGCTGGTGTAACTGAGTCAGGTTTGTAGGCCTCCTTGCTCGCACATGCTTTTTCAGTTCTGCAAACAAGTTTTCTATAGGCTTGAGGTCAGGGCTTTGTGATGGCCACTCCAATACCTTGACTTTGTTGTCCGTAAGCCATATTGCGATGGTCATTATGGCCAAACAGTTCTATTTTTTGTTTCATCAGACCAGAGGACATTTCTCCAAAAAGTACAATCTTTGTCCCCATGTGCAGTTGCAAACCGTAGTCTGGCTTTTTTATGGCAGTTTTGGAGCAGTGGCTTCTTCCTTGCTGAGCGGCCTTTCAGGTTGTCGATATAGGACTTGTTTTACTGTGGATATAAATACTTTTGTACCTGTTTCCTCCAGCATCTTCACAAGGTCCTTTGCTGCTGTTCTGGGATTGATTTGCACTTTTCACACAAGTGCATTCATCTCTAGGCGACAGAACGCGTCTCATTTCTGACTGCTGCGTGGTTCGATGGTGTTTATACTTGCATACTATTGTTTGTACAGATGAACATGGTACCTTCAGGCATTTGGAAATTGTTCCCAAGCATGAACCAGACTTGTGGAGGACTACCATTTATTTTGGTTTTCCCATGATGTCAAGCAAAGAGGCACAGAGTTTGAAGGTAGGCCTTTTAATTACATCCACAGGTATATCATTTTCTGGAATTTTCCAAGATCTTTAAAGGCACAGTTAACTTAATGTATGTCACGTTCTGACCCACTGGAATTGTGATACAGTGAAATCTCTGTAAACAATTGTTTCAGTCATGCACAAAGTAGATGTCCTAACCGACTTGCCAAAACTATAGTTTGTTAACAAGAAATTTGTGGAGTGGTTGAAAAACGAGTTTTAATGACTCCGACCTAAGTGTGTATACTTCCGACTTCAACTGTACATTGACATGTACAGTGCCTTGCGAAAGTATTCGGCCCCCTTGAACTTTGCGACGCCCAATTTCAGTTTGATATGTTAAAGTTTAAAAAGTTTGAAATATCCAATAAATGTCGTTCCACTTCATGATTGTGTCCCACTTGTTGATGATTCTTAACAAAAAAATACAGTTTTATATCTTTATGTTTGAAGCCTGAAATGTGGCAAAAGGTCGCAAAGTTCAAGGGGGCCGAATACTTTCGCAAGGCACTGTACCTTTGTCTGATTTTTAAGGTTACATTACCCAAGGTTGTCTGTCAGAATCCAAAACTTGATTTAAAAATATCAGTATTGCAGTTATTAACATTACAGTTTTCAACTTCTATGCCATAATGACCAGTTCTGCATCGTCAAGGCTCTCTTCTCATTCAGCCACTCCACAACAGTTTTGTCTCCCCCTGCCGTCTCACAGAAGTGCTGTCCCTTGCACTGGCTGTGGCCAAATTGGTTTTCTTTTAGGCTTGCCACATATCCTTCAGGGGATGGCAATAGGAAAGCAACCTCCTTTCCTGACAGGTTCATGACCAGCCTATTGTCATCTGTGGACCTGGTCAGGCTTTTTACAAGGGTGGAAGCAGCAGCAACTCTAGCGTTAGGGGGGTTGGTTGTTGGTTTGCTTAGCTGTCCTCCGGGCCCACGTTGCTTCTGAATGGAGCTGGCTTCAGGTTCTTGTCTACAGAGGAACACATAGGTAGAGGGTTATTAAACACATTACACACATGGGAATTTAAGGAAACTAACCTTTTGGGGGGGGGGCACCGCCTGTTCAGAACTGGGGGCCAACATGGATGGCTGAATTTCAGGTGTGTGTGTGTGTGGGGGGGGGGGGTTAACAACCTTCTGGTTTGAGCTGGTATCGGCTTGTCTACAGAGGGACAAACGAGCATTAGTGTCTTATTGAACACACCAAATGTTGTTTACATGTTATTTGAACAAAAGCATCTTTTTTTTCTTTTAACTTAAGTTGTATTGTTTAAGATTAACTCATTTTAAATATAAGAACTCACCTTCGGAGAACTGCCTGTTTTAGAACTGCAGGCCACCATGGACGGCTACATTTCAGGTGTAGAGGTGGGTCTTTGTATTTTCCAACAAGCCACTGTGTGCTCCTCTTTCCCTCATCTGCGTTTTTATTCTGTCACACCCCAGCTGGGGCCTTTGGGCCTTATCTGCTGGTCCTTTTTCCAAATATATTGTTGGACAGCATGCATTCTTGTCCCAGTCAAGGTGTTAAGCTGCCTTATCCAGCCTATGTAGCTGTTGATAACAAAATATTCAGATGCATAAAAAGTTGTTCATATAAAAATTACCTTTGTTTATGTTCTGTGGAGTTATAGACTGCATTGGTCACAGTTCCCAAAGCCAGCCCTCTGTAAAGCTCTATCCAGTAGTAGATCTTAGGAAATTGGGACTATCCTGAACTTCAAGTGAAGGTGTGGCAGCAACCAATCAAAGATCGTAGGGGGCTGATCTCCCTGCTATCACCTCAAGTCTGAGTAGAAACAAACCAATTAGATTAAAAGAAACATCACGTTAATGAGAAATACACTCATGGCTTTGTGTGAAGTGAGTTTGTGCGATTAGAACAAGGTGCAGCACGTACCACTTCATACTGTTAGAAATTAGATATGTAGACGGGCGAGTCGGTCAAGGATCGATTCAGACAAGGTGGTAAATTGTATGACAAGCGACAGTTTATTCAGAGTGAAGATATCTAGAACAGCGTAATTACGGCTCCCCCGTTCGTTCGTACGGAACTGCAGGAAAAGAGACCGATACAATCAGTACACCACACATATATATATATATATATATATATATATATATAGAACAGAAAGTAGGTTGATTCTGGAAGATCGGATCTTTGGATTGGTTCAGCTGGGGTGTAGTCTGTAGTCTTCCGCCATTGGCTCAGTTGTCTGTCCGTCATCGTAGAATCCTCTTCGGGCACACAATGTTCAGCTACAAAGGAGATTGTGTGTGCGCTGGTTTTGGGCAGTTAGTGTAATGCGGGAGCTATCCTGTAGGGGACCCCACAGGCTTTACTTTGAGTTGTAGCCCTGTATTAACAATAGTTTGGTCACCTGCATAAGAAATAGCATTTCTCTACAAAACCCTCTCTTCACGTCTCACCAGAGACGTGACACAACCTAACTGGATCCAGACACAGAGAAACTTCTCCCAAGGGGACTATGAAATAAGGCACGGTATTAAACAGAAATAGATATATGTATTACCATCATGTTCTCCATTCAATCCCACTACGTACTAAGTTGGCTACCAGCCACCTAGGAACTTACAACCCTCATTTAACAGAGCGGAAAACAACAGCTCAAAATAAAAGTAAAATGCTTGTCTACATAAGCCAACTTTTTTCCCGCAGGAAAGTTGTGATTCCCTCTCTTCACATCTCCAAAGAGATGTGACTTAAACTAGGCAAGTCAGGCGGAATGATCCACTTGCATAACACATACATACATCCCCATAAGGCAACAGCAGATATAATGTAAACCTAATAGGCACTCTCCTCCTCATCCTCGAATTCCAAGTAGGTCTTTATCCAGCAGAGGAAACATCTGGGAAGGGGAGGAAGGGTAAATGGCTCTAGAGATAACCCTAGTGGTAAGGGAACGGATGCATGGAATGCAACAGCATCCACAGAGAACTAAAATGGCAGCGAACACCGAAATGGATACCAAAATGGAGGACACCAGGGTTTTATATTTACCAAACGCACTCATCCAGGAGTCCCGCATCGAGGTATCCATCCCAGAATGAGATTTCATTTTACCATTAAGCGTCCGCAGACCTTCCAGAGCTACGGTCAAGCTACCATCGGAGGCTGTGTTATTAGGGATGAAAGTACAACACTGGTCACCAAACAGAGCAAACTCCACCTTTCTCCGCCAGTAGCATATCCACTGCAATGCAATTCTGGAATGTCATAAGAGAAGTTGTAGCCAGGCTCTCATGCTCCATACCGTTATCACGCACCTGGCTCCTGTTATCTAACAAGACCGCTTGTTCTCGCAACCCCACGCTCTGAATGTGCCCTCCCTTCTGTATTTTTCCAGCATGAGAAAGTCCCCTGGCCCTGACACTTTTAACAATGTTTCAAGTCAGCTATGTTGCATAACACTTGCATACATCAACACAAGCCAACAGCAGATAATATTCAATCATATATATGGTAATGGCTATAATGTAAAACACAGGATCCAATAATCCCTCTTTTTCACACCCCCAAGGGTGTGAACAAAAATTCAGCAATGAATCATATAACAGTCACAGAGTTTAAAATACCTTCATGTCAAAAGAGAACAGCTCATTCAAAAACAGAACAAAAGAAAATGGTGTGAAATTTAAGTCCCCCTTTTGACACCCACAAGGGTGTCACTTAGCAAAAACAGGATAACACTTTATTGTTTATTGACATGTAAGATACAGGATAAAACTTTGGTCATGGAAAACAGTAAAGCATAGCAAAGCATTATTATAAACCATCTGGTCCTCTCAGCTACTCCTATCCTGTACCAGTTGGGCTTCATGCCACCCAGGGACTCGAAACGTTCACAACAGGGAGAACAAACATACTGGAAAGAAAACCTATCATAAAAATGTAACAAGGAACTGTGGTGGTGTAAGATTTATTCTACTACCTCACCCACAGCATACCATGGGTCATCCTCAGTCAGTCTCATCCTCCCCTGAAAGCATGCTTCAGTATCAGCATCTCCAACTGGAGCATCAAGCAAAGGCATCATCATGCCTGAAGCCTTCACCACATCTGTAACAGACTTCTTGAAACACGGTATGATGCAAGCAGCACAACACATCAAATAACAAAAATACAAAAATTTGGGTCAGAAATCCAGTAACCACCATTCTAGTGTACTTACCAAAACAGGCTCCCACTCAAGAGAACAGGCCAGACTCCTCCACCCCCGTTATGGTCCTCATCTCAGCAGATAGTGCATCAAGCCCACTAAGGGCCTTAGATATACTACCATCTGGACTGGTGTTATTAGGAATATACGTGCAACATTGTTCACCGAACATCTTGCAGACGCCCCCCTGACTGGCAAGAAGTATATCCAAAGCAAGTCTATTCTGTCTGGCAACCCTAGATGTGGCCTCAAACTGTTCAGACATACCAGTGAGTGCATCACGGGGGTAATTAACAAAACGCTGTTGATCATAGTAGATGTAATGAATCCATGCAGTCTGTCTTGCATCCACTATGGCTGGACCTATAATCCATCATTCCTGCCCAAGGCCTGAAGCTCATGAGGAACCCCCACCGGCACTCCCAACAGGTTAGTGTGTATGTCAACTACATCCTCTGTCCATGGAGCACTACGTCTATGTCTCCCATGGAATGGAATGTTTTCAGGTCCCCTGGATACAGAACCCAACAGCTGTTCAGCAGTAACATCAACAATGGTCAGTGGAATTATCAAACTGGTCAGAGCACACGTACCTTGCCAGTCTCCTCTATGAATGGGTCTCAGCACTCTTTTGGGTCCACAGATCCACCACACATCAGCCAGACCACTAGTTTGGTTTAGGCCTGTAACTGGCCAAGTGGAATTAATGGTTATGTTACTACTGCAATCAGCTTCAGGCAATCTCTATAATCAATGCCATTACCTGTACCCGTGATGCAACTGTAATTGCCCCCATATGCCTCAACACCCCAAGGGGCCCGATGAGGAGGTACTGTAGGAAACACAAGGCTCAGAGGAACAGAGTTGAATTGGCCTCAACCAGGTAAAAACCTCTCAGAATACACAACCACCCCTCTCCTTCTCCTATAGCAAATGGGTGTGTAGCCAGAACAGGTCTATCATGACCAATGTTTCATGTAACTCATGCAGTCCTTTCTTTTCAGGGTCTTAACTGTATACCTCATATAAGACAGCCACAAATTGTCCCTACCAATAACACCAGTCTCAGTGCCTAATTGATCAATAGCTGAATCGTCTCTAACATTAATTACCTGAATGGGATTTTTAACACAGTGGTGGCAGGTTCGGTCCAGGGGTGGTAGAGGAGTGTGTCTGGCCCTGGTTCGTCTGGGACCTCTGGTTTTGGCAGCACCTTAATAGAAAACACACCCATCGTGTCTGTCCCGGTCCTTTGTAGTCCGAGGGTGTAAGTGCCTGCATCAGAGAGCTTAATAGTTTTGATGGTTAGTAGGAGTTCAACAGTGCTCCCAGGTTTTCCCATATCATGGAAAACCTATCCACCTTTGTGGGATCCCCTATGCTATAAGGATACCCTCTCTTCCAATCCCAGAACTGTCCCAAGTCGGTTATCCTGTTATCCCCATACGGACACCCTCCCAATTTAATATAATTTCATTTATAATTTTCGTCCACTTGTTCTGTAGACATACATTCAGCACTCCACGGGTCAGAACCTGGAATCCGCTGGTACATCACCATCTATTTCCATCGATTTCTCCAGAGTCCTGGAAATAAGGCCTCATACACAGGGAATTAGACAACAGCCCCATAAAACTAAAACAGTCACACAGGTGAATGTAGCCCATAATACAGTGATCATAATATTTTCCCCATTTTCTGAACATACTATCAAACCCAATTAATCAGAGAAGTATCCACCCCAGTGTTTTCTGTCAACCCGTGAGCCAGGGTGGTCAAACCAGCTGAGGCTTCGGGCACTGATTCGTCCGGAGCTGTGTTATTTGGGATGTCACCCACGATAAGACAGCTCAGACAAACAGCTTCCATGTGAAGCCCCACCCTTTCCCCGAGAACACATCACTTAGCAAGAGCCAGACACCTTCACTTCTATGAACAAAAACAGGGGTGACAGGACAGGGAGGATTTTCTTCATTCGAGAGATGGCCCCCGGAATTCTGTTAATTCCAGTTCTCCTCTCGAACACTGTTTATTGTTCGATAGTGTCAGTGTGTCTTACCCTCCCGCCGTGCGATATGAATCCGGGTAGCTCTTTCAGCTAGCTGTCACCAGGAGACCTTGGTATGGTCCCCCCAACAAGCCTCTGGGACTGGATTGAGTGACTTCACCTGTAGTTCACCTATAATGCATAAAATGCTGGACATACAGGCTTGGTTAACAAACAGTTTCTCATGTTTTATCTGATTATATCTTTACCTTCTATGCCCATTTGTTTAGCTACATTTTTTATTTATTAGTTTCTTATCCAATAGGCCCCATCCTATCCTAGACCACAATTTACCTATCCCCCTTTTGATACCTGGCTTTGCCCAGGTAACAACCTTACCTACTCTAAATAATGACTTAGGTAAGATTAGTATATTATCCTTCTGTTCTGACATTATCATGTAGGAGCGCCCCTTTAATTTTCCACATGTCCAATTCTCCCTTTTGTCTCCACTCAGTGACTGTTATCTACACACTCCGTTATCTTTGCTCGTCCTGGCTCCCTTCTAAAACTTCTCCTCTCTGCTCTCCAACCGTCAAGGTCTCTGCAGTGCGGGGGAAGGCTCTTCTGTCTGCCTTTTCCCATGTTTCCACATTTTAACTAAATGTCTCACTGTTTGGCTTTATCTAAACTCATGGATTTTTTTATTTTTAGAAAAACATGTCTATGGTGGCAATTACTAAAGTCTTTATATAGGTTAAGTAAACTCCACTATAATTAAGTTACCTTAAAAAATAAATTAAATTTCCCCAAAAACTTTTTAAATCTTTTTATTCATTTTTTTAAACGGTATCACCCATGACCACAAATGTATTATTCAAATGGCACCCCCTTGTGGCTGATCAGACCACCCGAGAGAGCCATGAAATCTGGTCACAAGTTACACCATCCCCCTATATTCGTGTTCCATACCATATTAGACATATTAAAATAAAATAAAAAAACTCAAAGGTTCCATATGTGAGCGTGCCTCTTTAAAATATCATGTCTCTGGGAACATGGAAATCCCCTTAACCCAAACATTTACTACAAAAACAAAACCTAATAATTATGATAATCCCCTCAAACTCAAATAATTTGTCTCGATGTTTCATGTCTTATTCGTGTTTCTCCAAATTGTCTCCCCAAAATACTTCTTAAATACCCAGCCATTAGACAGACACACACAACTGTGATAAATGTGCACTGTCCCTTTTAACATAAAAACCTCAGCCTGCAATCCACTCTGCGGGCCTTTCATTGTTCTCCATAATGAAAACAGATTCTAATGTTAGTATACCTTGACCTCCTGTTTAATTTCAATGATGTTATCTGAACAATCAAACCAAAATCAATACCCGGGAAGTACTTGTGTAAATGAATTAAAATAACTAAATAAATCTACCTTATTTCTCAGCACTTGGTTAGAACACCACTCCCGTCTTACATCGACCACACCCGTCGCCCCGTACCTAGTGTACATCTTATCTATTACTCAGTGGCTCAATTAATGTTTAACGTAAGTATGTTCAGATGTTGATTATGTAATTCTACAACATTAGTATAGTTCAAACCTCATAATATAAATCCGCAAAAAGAATTTTACGTTAATAGAGTTTAGCACTTTTTCCAACAGTCATGCACCCCCCTCAATATTCTATGATATAACTCTCATCAGCAAGCCTGCGACTTTTTCAACATTCTCACCTGTACCAGCTCCAACTGAAATACCTAATGTACCACACTCGCTTTGTCCCCGACCTCATTCATACCGATATTAGTCCCCGACTGAATATCAAGCGTATTTCATGCACAGGATTTGAGTCTCACAAATCTTCATTTACGCAAGTAAGCAGACCAGTGGGAAATGCAATGGCCCCGCCTTCTGTTCATTCTCTGTTTGGTCCCTTGGTTCTTAAATACATGGCTTTTATTTCTTTCAACTTCCTTGTCTCTGGCCTCCTGCTACGTCCCTCTCAACTCACATTCCATTGTTTTCAGCTGGGCCCCTGTTGGCGGCCCCCCTCCTAGATAATCTGCTTGTGTCCATCTTAACTTCAATCCCTCCCAAACTTTCTTTATAGGCTTCCATCGTTCCTTTCCCCCTGATCTATATTCTATTTTTTGTTCTAGGAACTCATTAAACCTCAGCTTTGGAGTATTGGGGTTAGCCATTGTGAATTTGCTTTAAACGTAATTTAATTTAATTCAATCGGAATTTAATCGTAGTTTTAATCGAAATTCTCTCCTATCTGAATATAGTTAGCATATACTTCGCCCGACGTTGATTAATACCCACGATGTATTCGAAGAGACACTACTGCTCGTACTCTGCCTTATCTCAGAGCTTCTCCTTCGTATATTCAGGTTGAGAAAAAACGCATGGGTTTGTATAGCATTATGGAGCGCACAACCAAGGGATCTATTCGACTATTTAGTCTCAATATTTAAATATTATATTCAGATATTATTTCAATTATACATCTCATTTCGTTCCTGATTATACATTTATACATGTACCTATTAACATAGGTACATACAATATAGAAGTTTCGGATATATCCAATATCCCTTATTATAATTCTCTCTCTCCCTCTATCTAACCACCAACAATCTTAATGGAAACAATTACAACCACATTGCATTTTAACACAACATAAACAGTTACAAATAGACAAAACAAGACAAAACGTTATATCTCTGACCCCTGAAAGCCGATCCTTATCAGTGAATTTATATCAGACTGAGCCGTACCGGGTCACGGGATAAAATTACAATTTATCCCCTCGGCGCCAGATTTAATGAATAGTAATTAACTACCCCCTTACTGATCTCTATTCCCGACCCCTATCGGAACTATCCAGGACAAAACAGTGATCACTCATCATTGAAAGCTAGCAGACTGTGCTGACCGGGTCACGGGTCCCAAAATTACAATTTGTCCCCTCGGCGCCAGATTTAATGAATAGTAATTAGCTATCCCCTTACTGATATCTCATCAATGATTTTATATCACACCGGCCGTCGCCGGTTCGTTACTACATATGTTCACATACACTGTTATTTCGACTCGTCAGCAAATTATAAATTTACACAAGAATTCATACTTACTCGGAAAAACTGATCAAAATTTGGACAGACTATACGACAATATGCAAAGTTTGATTTAACAGGCTTTTGCTTACCTTTTTTTTTTATGGTGCACCTTGAAATCAGTTTTCCGAGTTGAGCAGAATTGTTGTCCTCCCCCGAAAGTCTTCACCCGTCTATCGTGAACCGTCCTTTCACCAACTCGCCCCCCCCCACACCCAAATCAACTCACTTCGACTGGATCATAGACTGTAATGAGCATCTGGCTGTATTCATTGCCCATGCTGCTGTCCCGTGTGCTGCCCAGCTAGTTTAGATCAGAGCTGTTCAGGAAGCAGACAGCCCTTTACAACAGAGTATGAGATAAAAGGTTGTCAAAATATTGATCTCATTACAATGCTCCAGTGTGTAGACTTATTTTTTTTATTTAACCAGGAAGGGCTCATTGAGATTAAAATCAATTTTTCAAGAGCGCCCTGGCCAAGATGAGCAGCACCAAGTCATTACAAAACAATTACAGACAACATGGAAAAACTACAAGTAATCTAGTAAAACCCATTGAATCTCCTTGCCCTGACAGGTAGTGATAGGTGAAAGGTTGAGAGGTCTATTTCTTGCATTAGAAAACACCATTAGTTTAGTTTAGTCAGTATTGAGAATAAGCTTCAATTGACACAAGGTATGTTGAACAGTATAAAAAGCAGTTTGCATGTTCTGGAAAGCTTTTGTAAGAGACGAGGCACAACAGTATCATCAGCATGAAGCTGTGCATTTTGGACATTGTTGTCTAAATAATTTATATAAATAGTGAATAAGAGGACCAAGTACAGAGCCTTGGGGCACACCATTCAAGACAGACATAAGCCCATCAAATTGAGTGGTACCTTCAGGCGTTTGGAAATTGCTCCCAAGGATGAACTAGACTTGTGGAGGTCTCCAATTTTTCCCAAGCAAAGAGGCACTGAGGTTGAAGGTTGGCCTTGAAATACATCCATAGGTACACCTCCAATTGACGTCAATTAGCCATGACATTTTCTGGAATTTTCCAAGCCGTTTAAAGGCACAGTCCGCTTCGTGTATGTAAACTTCTGACCCACTTGAATTATAAGTGAAAAATGACTTGTCATGCGCAAAGTAGATGTCTTAACCATAGTTTGGAGTGGTTGAAAAACTAGTTTTAATTTCTCCAATCTAAGCAGCCATGTGCTTCCCAAAATTTAAAAACGGGATAATGTTAGTAATTGGATATGTAGACGGACGAGTCGGTCAAGGATCGATTCAGACAAGGTGGTAAATTGTATGACAAGCTACAGTTTATTCAGAGTGAAGATATCTAGAACAGCGTAATTACGGCTCTCCCGCTGGTTCGTACGGAAGCGCAGACGAAGAAGAGGCCGTTACAATCAGTACACCACTATTATATAGAAAAGAATGTAGGTTGATTCTGGAAGATCGGATCTTTGGATTGGTTCAGCTGGGGTGTAGTCTGTAGTCTTCCGCCATTGGCTCAGTTGTCTGTCCGTCATCGTAGAATCCTCTTCGGGCATTCAACGTTCAGCTACAACGGAGATCATGTGTGTGTGCGCTGGTTTTGGCCATTAGTGTAATGCGGGAGCTATCCTGTAGGGGACCCCACAGGCTCAACTCTGAGTTGTAGCCCTTTATCAACAATAGTTTGGTCACCTACATAAGAATTAGCATTTCTCTACAAAACCCTCTCTTCACGTCTCACCAGAGACGTGACACAACCTAACTGGATCCAGACACAAAGAGAAACTTCTCCCAAGGGGACTATGAAATAAGGCACAGTTTTAAACAGAAATAGATATATATGTATTACATCATGTTCTCCATTCAATCCCACTATGTACTAAGTTGGCTACCAGCCACCTAGGAACTTACAACCCTCATTTTACAGAGCGGAGAACAACAGCTCAAAATAAAAGTAAATGCTTGTCTACATAAGCCAACTTTTTTCCCGCAGGAAAAAGTTGTGATTCCCTCTCTTCACATCTCCAAAGAGATGTGACTTAAACTAGGCAAGTCAGGCGGAATGATCCACTTGCATAACACATACATACATCCCCATAAGGCAACAGCAGATATAATGTAAACCTAAATAGGCACTCTCCTCCTCATCCTCGAATTCATGTAGGTCTTTATCCAGCAGAGGAAACATCTAACGCACTCATCCAGGAGTCCCACATCGAGGTATCCATCCCAGAATGAGATTTCATTTTACCATTGAGCGTCCTCAAATCTTCTAGGGCCATGGTCAAGCTACCATCGGAGGCTGCGTTATTAGGGATGAAAGTGCAACACTGTTCACCAAACATAGTACAAGCTCCACCTTTCTCCGCCAGTAGCATATCTACTGCAATGCGATTCTGGAATGTCATAAGAGAAGTTGCAGCCAGGCTCTCATGCTCCATACCGTTATCATGCACCTGGCTCCTGTTATCTAACAACAACAAAAAAACGCTTGTTCTCGCAACCCCACGCTCTGAATGTGCCCTCCCTTCTGTATTTTTCCAGCATGAGAAAGTCCCCTGGCCCTGACACTTTTAACAATGTTTCAAGTCAGCTATGTTGCATAACACTTGCATACATCAACACAAGCCAACAGCAGATAATATTCAATCATATATATGGTAATGGCTATAATGTAAAACACAGGAACCAATAATCCCTCTTTTTCACACCCCCCAGGGTGTGAACAAAAATTCAGCAATGAATCATATAACAGTCACAGAGTTTAAAATACCTTCATGTCAAAAGAGAACAGCTCATTCAAAAACAGCACATTAAAAAAAAATTGTGTGAAATTTAAGTCCCCCTTTTGACACCCACAAGGGTGTCACTTAGCAAAAACAGGATAACACTTTATTGTTTATTGACATGTAAGATACCGGATAAAACTTTGGTCATGGAAAACAGAGTAAAACAAAGCAAAGCATTATTATAAACCATCTGGTCCTCTCAGCTACTCCTATCCTGCACCAGTTGGGCTTCATGCCACCCAGGGACTCAAAACCTTCACAACAGGGAGAACAAACATACTGGAAAGAAAACCCATCATAAAGATGTATAACAAGGAACTGTGGTGGTGTAAGATTTATTCTACTACCTCACCCACAGCATACCATGGGTCATCCTCAGTCAGTCTCATCCTCCCCTGAAAGCATGCTTCAGTATCAGCATCTCCAACTGGAGCATCACGCAAAGGCATCATCATGCCTGAAGCCTTCACCACATCTGTAACAGACTTCTTAAAACACGGTATGATGCAAGCAGCACAACACGTCAAATAACAAAAATTAGGGTCAGAAATCCAGTAACCACCATTCTAGTTTACTTACCAAAACCAGGCTCCCACTCAAGAGAACAGGCCAGACTCCTCCACCCCCGCCATGGTCCACATCTCAGCAGATAGTGCATCAAGCCCACTAAGGGCCTTAGATATACTACTATCTGGACTGGTGTTATTAGGAATATACGTGCAACATTGTTCACCGAACATCTTGCATACGCCCCCCTGACTGGCAAGAAGCATATCCAAAGCAAGTCTATTCTGTCTGGCAACCCTAGATATGGCCTCAAACTGTTCAGACATACCAGTGAGTGCATCACGGGGGTAATTAACAAAACGCTGTTGATCATAGTAGATGTAATAAATCCATGCAGTCTGTCTTGCATCCACCATGGCTAGACCTATAATCCATCATTCCTGCCCAAGGCCTGAAGCTCATGAGGAACCCCCACCGGCACTCCTAACAGGTTAGTGTGTATGTCAACTACATCCTCTGTCCATGGAGCACTACTTCTATGTCTCCCATGGGATGGAATGTTTTCAGGTCCCCTGGATACAGAACCCAACAACTGTTCAGCAGTAACATCAACAATGGTCAGTGGAATTATCAAACTGGTCAGAGCACACGTACCTTGCCAGTCTCCTCTAAGAATGGGTCTCAGCACTCTTTTGGGTCCACAGATCCACCACACATCAGCCAGACCACTAGTTTGGTTTAGGCCTGTAACTGGCCAAGTGGAATTAATGGTTATGTTACTACTGCAATCAGCTTCAGGCAATCTCCCATAATCAATGCCATTACCTGTACCCGTGATGCAACTGTAATTGCCCCCATATGCCTCAACACCCCAAGGGGCCCGATGAGGAGGTACTGTAGGAAACACAAGGCTCAAAGAGGAACAGAGAGTTGAATTGGCCTCAACCAGGTATAAACCTCTCAGAATACACAACCACCCCTCTCCTTCTCCTATAGCAAATGGGTGTGTAGCCAGAACAGGTCCATCATGACCAATGTTTCATGTAACTCATGTAGTCCTTTCTTTTCAGGGTCTTAACTGTACCTCATAAGAAAGCCACAAATTGTCCCTACCAATAACACCAGTCTCAGTGCCTAATTGATCAATAGCTGAATAGTCTAACATTAATTACCTGAATGGGATTTTTTAATACAGTGGTGGCAGGTTCGGTCCAGGGGTGGTAGAGGAGTGTGTCTGGCCCTGGTTCATCTGGGACCTCTGGTTTTGGCAGCACCTTAATAGAAAACACACCCATCGTGTCTGTCCCGGTCCTTTGTAGTCCGAGGGTGTAAGTGCCTGCATCAGAGAGCTTAATAGTTTTGATGGTTAGCAAGATTTCATCACCTTTACAAAGTTCAACAGTGCTCCCAGGTTTTCCCATATCATGAAAAGCCTATCCACCTTTGTGGGATCCCCTATGCTATAAGGATACCCTCTCTTCCAATCCCAGAACTGTCCCAAGTCGGTTATCCTGTAATCCCCATACGGACACCCTCCCAATTTAATATAATTTCATTTATAATTTTCGTCCACTTGTTCTGTAGACATACATTCAGCATTCCACGGGTCAGAACCTGGAATCCGCTGGTACATCACCATCTATTTCCATCGATTTCTCCAGAGTCCTGGAAATAAGGCCTCATAGACAGGGAGTTAGACAACAGCCCCATAAAACTAAAACAGTCACACAGGTGAATGTAGCCCACAATACAGTGATCATAATATTTTCCCCATTTTCTAAACATATTATCAAACCCAATTAATCAGAAGTATCCACCCCAGTGTTTTCTGTCAACCCGTGATCCAGGGTGGTCAAACCAGCTGATGCTTCGGGTACTGATTCATCCGGAGCTGTGTTATTTGGGATGTCACCCACGATAAGACAGCTCAGACAAACAGCTTCCATGTGAAGCCCCACCCTTTCCCCGAGAACACATCACTTAGCAAGAGCCAGACACATCTTCACTTCTATGAACAAAAACAGGGGTGACAGGACAGGGAGGATTTTCTTCATTCGAGAGATGGCCCCCGGAATTCTGTTAATTCCAGTTCTCCTCTCGAACACTGTTTATTGTTCGATAGTGTCCGTGTGTCTTACCCTCCCACCGTGCGATATGAATCCGGGTAGCTCTTTCAGCTAGCTGCCACCAGGAGACCTTGGTATGGTCCCCCCAACAAGCCTCTGGGACTGGATTGAGTGACTTCACCTGCAGTTCACCTATAATGCATAAAATGCTGGACATACAGGCTTGGTTAACAAACACTTTCTCATGTTTTATCTGATTCTATCTTTAACTTCTATGCCCATTTGTTAACTACATTTTTTTAAATATTAGTTTCTTATCCAATAGGCCCCATCCTATCCTAGACCACAATTTACCTATCCCCCTTTTGATACCTGGCTATGCCCAGGTAACAACCTTACCTACTCTAAATAATGACTTAGGTAAGATTAGTATATTATCCTTCTGTTCTGACATTATCATGTAGGAGCGCCCCTTTAATTTTCCACATGTCCAATTCTCCCTTTTGTCTCCACTCAGTGACTGTTATCTACACACTCCGTTATCTCTGCTCGTCCTGGCTCCCTTCTAAAACTTCTCCTCTCTGCTCTCCAACCGTCAAGGTCTCTGCAGTGCGGGGGAGGGCTCATCTGTCTGCCTTTTCCCATGTTTCCACATTTTAACTAAATGTCTCACTGTTTGGCTTTATCTAAACTCATGGATTTTTAGAAAAACATGTCTATGGTGGCAATTTCTAAAGTCTTTATATAGGTTAAGTAAACTCCACTATAATTAAGTTACCTTAAAAAACAAATTAAATTTAAAAAAAAATTATTCTATTTTTTATTTTTATTTTTTTAAACAGTATTACCCATGACCACAAATGTATTATTCAAATGGCACCCCCTTGTGGCTGATCAGACCACCCGAGAGAGCCATGAAATCCGGTCACGGGTTACACCATCCCCCCACATTCGTGTTCCATACCATATTAGACATATTAAAGAACCCTTTATCCTTAAAATAAAATAAAAATCACCTGTGTAATTAAAACTCATAAAATAAAAAACTCATAAAGGTTCCATATGTGAGCGTGCCTCTTTAAAATATCATGTCTCTGGGAACATGGAAATCCCCTTAACCCAAACATTTACTACAAAAACAAAACCTAATAATTATGATAATCCCCTCAAACTCAAATAATTTGTCTCGATGTTTCATGTCTTATTCGTGTTTCTCCAAATTTTCTCCCAAAAATACTTCTTAAATACCCAGCCATTAGACAGACACACACAACTGTGATAAATGTGCACTGTCCCTTTAACATAAAAACCTCAGCCTGCAATCCACTCTGCGGGCCTTTCATAGTTCTCCATAATGAAAACAGATTCTAATGTTAGTATACCTTGACCTCCTGTTTAATTTCAATGATGTTATCTGAACAATCAAACCAAAATCAATACCCGGGAAGTACTTGTGTAAATGAATTAAAATAACTAAATAATTTGGTTAGAACACCACTCCCGTCTTACATCGACCACACCCTTCGCCCCGTACCTAGTGTACAGCTTATCTATTACTCAGTGGCTCAATTAATGTTTAACGTAAGTATGTTCAGATGTTGATTATGTAATTCTACAACATTAGTATAGTTCAAACCTCATAATATAAATCCGCAAAAAGAAATTTGCGTTAATAGAGTTTAACACTCTTTCCAACAGTCATGCACCCCCCTCAATATTCTATGATATAACTCTCATCAGCAAGCCTGCGACTTTTTCAACATTCTCACCGGTTCCAGCTCCAACTGAAACACCTCATGTACCACACTCGCTTTGTCCCCGACCTCATTCATATCGATATTAGTCCCCGACTGAATATCAAGCGTGTTTCATGCACAGGATTTGATTCTTACAAATCTTCATTTACGCCAGTAAGCAGACCAGTGGGAGACGCAATGGCCCCGCCTTCTGTTCATTCTCTGTTTGGTCCCTTGGTTCTTAAATACATGGCTTTTATTTCTTTCAACTTCCTTGTCTCTGGCCTCCTGCTACGTCCCTCTCAACTCACATTCCATTGTTTTCAGCTGGGCCCCTGTTGGCGGCCACCCCCCTAGATAACCTGCTTGTGTCCATCTTAACTTCAATCCCTCCCAAACTTTCTTTATAGGCGTCCATCGTTCCTTTCCCCCTGATCTATATTCAATTTTTTGTTCTAGGAACTCATTAAACCTCAGCTTTGGAGTATTAGGGTTCGCCATTGTGAATTGGCTTTAAACGTAATTTAATTTAATTCAATCGGAATTTAATCGTAGTTTTAATCGAAATTCTCTCCTTCTATCTGAATATAGTTAGCATATACTTCGCCCGACGTTGATTAATGCCCACGAGGTATTCGAAGAGACACTATTGCTCGTGCTCTGCCTTATCTCAGAGCTTCTCCTTCGTATATTCAGGTTGAGAAAAACCGCATGGGCTGGTATAGCATTTGTGGAGCGCACAACCAAGGGATCTATTCGACTATTTAGTCTCAATATTTAAATATTATATTCAGATATTATTTCAATTATACATCAGTCATTTCATTCCTGATTATACATTTATACATGTACCTATTAACATAGGTACATAGGTACAATATAGAAGTTTCGGATTTATCCAATATCCCTTATTATAATTCTCTCTCCCTCTATCTAACCACCAACAATCTTAATGGAAACAATTACAACCACATTGCATTTTAACATAACATAACATAAACAGTTACAAATAGACAAAACAAGACAAAACAGCACGTTATATCTCTGACCCCTGAAAGCCGATCCTTATCAGTGAATTTCTATCAGACTGAGCCGTACCGGACCACAGGATAAAATTACAACTTATCCCCATCGGCGCCAGATTTGAAGAATAGTAATTAGCTATCCCCTACTGATCTCTATTCCTGATCCCTATCGAGCTGACCCCTATCAGAATTATTACACATGTCCGACCCCTATCGGTGAATCTCTATCAGACTGAGCCGTACCGGGTCACGGGATAAAATTACAATTTATCCCCTTCGGCGCCAGATTTGAAGAATAGTAATTAGCTATCCCCTACTGATCTCTATTCCCGACCCCTATCGGAACTAACACACATGTCCGACCCCTATCGGTGAATCTCTATCAGACTGAGCCGTACCGGGTCACGGGATAAAATTACAATTTATCCCCTTCGGCGCCAGATTTGAAGAATAGTAATTAGCTATCCCCTACTGATCTCTATTCCCGACCCCTATCGGAACTAACAAAGACAAAACAGTGATCACTCATCATTGAAAGCTAGCAGACTGTGCTGACCGGACTGATATCTCATCAATGATTTAAATCACACCGGCCGTCGCCGGTTCGTTACTACATATGTTCACGTACACTGTTATTTCGACTCGTCAGCAAATTATAAATTTACACAAGAATTCATACTTACTCGGAAAAACTGATAAAAATTTGGACAGACTATTCGACAATATGCAAAGTTTGATTTAACAGGCTTTTGCTTACCTTATTTTTATATGGTGCACCTTGAAATCAGTTTTCCGAGTTGAGCAGAATTGTTGCCCTCCCCCGAAAGTCTTCACCCGTCTTTCTTATTTATTTAATGAATCGTCCTTTCCCCAACTCGCCTTCTCCACACCCAAATCAACTCACTTCGACTGGATCGTTAGTAAACTATACTCTGCTACCATTTCTGTTAGTAATTGGATATGTAGACGGACGAGTCGGTCAAGGATCGATTCAGACAAGGTGGTAAATTGTATGACAAGCTACAGTTTATTCAGAGTGAAGATATCTAGAACAGCGTAATTACGGCTCTCCCGCTGGTTCGTACGGAAGCGCAGACGAAGAAGAGGCCGTTACAATCAGTACACCACTATTATATAGAAAAGAATGTAGGTTGATTCTGGAAGATCGGATCTTTGGATTGGTTCAGCTGGGGTGTAGTCTGTAGTCTTCCGCCATTGGCTCAGTTGTCTGTCCGTCATCGTAGAATCCTCTTCGGGCATTCAACGTTCAGCTACAACGGAGATCATGTGTGTGTGCGCTGGTTTTGGCCATTAGTGTAATGCGGGAGCTATCCTGTAGGGGACCCCACAGGCTCAACTCTGAGTTGTAGCCCTTTATCAACAATAGTTTGGTCACCTACATAAGAATTAGCATTTCTCTACAATAACTAATGAGTTTGACAGTTTTAGGCTCTCAAGCTCTACTTTATTTATGAAAACAGAAAACAAAATTTAACTATTTACATTTTCAAACATTAAACGACCCATCCATCTCCAATCCAAAGTTAAATCTAGAATTGGCTTCCTATTTCGCAACAAAGCATCCTTCACTCATGCTGCCAAACATACCCTTGTAAAACTGACCATCCTACCAATCCTCGACTTTGGAGATGTCATTTACAAAATAGCCTCCAATACCCTACTCAACAAATTGGATGCAGTCTATCACAGTGCAATCCGTTTTATCACCAAAGCCCCATATACTACCCACCATTGCGACCTGTACGCTCTCGTTGGCTGGCCCTCGCTTCATACTCGTCGCCAAACCCACATCATCTACAAGACCCTGCTAGGTAAAGTCCCCCCTTATCTCAGCTCGCTGGTCACCATAGCATCTAACACCTGTAGCATACGCTCCAGCAGGTATATCTCTCTAGTCACCCCCAAAACCAATTCTTTCTTTGGCCGCCTCTCCTTCCAGTTCTCTGCTGCCAATGACTGGAACGAACTACAAAAATCTCTGAAACTGGAAACACTTATCTCCCTCACTAGCTTTAAGCACCAACTGTCAGAGCAGCTCACAGATTACTGCACCTGTACATAGCCCACCTATAATTTAGCCCAACTGTATTTAATTTTTATTTATTTATTTATTTTGCTCCTTTGCACCCCATTATTTTTATTTCTACTTTGCACATTCTTCCATTGCAAAACTACCATTCCAGTATTTTACTTGCTATATTGTATTTACTTTGCCATCATGGCCTTTTTTGCCTTTACCTCCCTTCTCACCTCATTTGCTCACATTGTATATAGACTTGTTTATACTGCATTATTGACTGTATGTTTGTTTTTACTCCATGTGTAACTCTGTGTCGTTTTATCTGTCGAACTGCTTTGCTTTATCTTGGCCAGGTCGCAATTGTAAATGAGAACTTGTTCTCAACTTGCCTACCTGGTTAAATAAAGGTAAAATAAAATAAATAAATAAAAATTATGTGATCCTTGATGAGACCCAGCCATTCCACAGCAGTTTTGCCTCCCCCTGCACTGGCTGTGGCAATTTATTATTATTATTTTTTAGGCTTGCCACATAACCTGCAGGGGAAAGCCACAGGTAACCTCTTCCTGACAGGTTCATGACCAGCCTTTTGCTATTCTCCTCCTCTGTGGACCTGGTCAGGGGGAGGTATTTTACAAGGGTGGAAGCAGCAGCAACTCTAGCATTAGGGTGGGTGCTGCTTAGCTGTCCTCTGGGACCCCTTGTTGCTCCTGGATGGAGCTGACTTCAGGTTCTTGTCTACAGAGGGACACACATCGCACAAACACACAAATGTGAATTTAAGAGAACTCACCTTTGGGGGAGGCGCCTGCTCAGAATTGGGGGTCAACATGGATGGCTGAATTTCTGGCGTGGGGGACCGGGGAGGTTAACAACCTTCTGGTTGAAGCTGGTATCGGGTTCTTGTCTACAGAGGGACAAACAGTGTGGTGTGTTCAATAAGACACTAATGCCTATGATGCTATATTTAATTATGAATGTATTCATTTTTGGGGGGGGTAATTGTTTTTCTTTCAAGTTGTATTGTTTAAGATTAACAACATTTTATTTACCTTTTTTTAAATATAAGAACTCATCTTCGGAGAACTGCCTGTTTAGAACTGGAGGCCACCATGGTCGGCTACATTTCAGGTGTAGAGGTGGGTGTTTGTATTTTCCAACAAGCCACTGTGGTCTCCTCTTTCACTCATCTGCCTTTTTATTCTGCCACACCCCAGCTGTGGCCTTTCGGCCTTAACTGCTGATCCTTTTTCCAAATATAGTGTTGGACAGCATGCATTCTTGTCCCAGCCAAGATATCAAGCTGCCTTATCCAGCTGTGACAACCTAAATAAATAATTAGCCGATATACACACACACAGTGGATAACAAATATTCAGATAGATAAAGTTGTTTTCAAACAAGTTAACTTTGTTTACATTCTGTGGAGTTATAGAGTGCGTTGGTCACAGTCCCAAAGCCAGCCCTCTGTAAAAGCTCTATCCAGTAGAAGGTCTTGGAAACTGGGACTATCCCTGAGACTGTCCCGAACTTCAACAAGTGAAGGTGTGCAGCAACCAATCAGAGATTAGTGGGCGTCCGTAGGGGGTTGACTCCCTGCTGTCACCTCTCGTATCAATAGTTACCGGAGTTGTAATTCTAGTTGTATGAGTGGAGCGGAGCCCCATAGTGGAGCTCTGCTCCTAGTGGTTTATCCCGCTACCTAGGGAGCGAATAGCCTGTGAAAATGGGAGTACAGGTGTCCCTTCCTCCCATTATCTTCAGTGAGACTGGGGGTCGGCAGGGCCTTAAGTCCTATGGGGCTCCACTCACAGAACTGGAGTTACAACTCCGGTAACTATATGTTCTATATAGGGGAGCTCTGCTCCTAATGGTTTAAGGCGGAGCTCCACAATGTACTCCCTAAAGAGCCCAACACTTCCCACTTAATGAAAAGGTTGGGCCCAACAATGGAAACAGAATGTCACAATGTACTGCATCCTCAGTCTAATCCGCCCAGCCAATGACTGGAAAGCAGATAACAGAATGAGTCATTCTAATCTGTACCAGCAGATCGTTGACCTCAGCTGTCAATAGTACTGTAACACCAGTTACAGGAAGTATATCCCTAATCCTTCTGCCCAAAGACAGTCAGACCTGTGAGCAGGATATATAACACATGACTCTACTGTGCCAGGGGTCATGTACAGTGGCTTGCCTTTTTCCTATTTTGTTGCCTTACAACCTGGATTTGAAATCGATTTTGGGAGGGGTTGTAAAATCATTTGATTTACACATGCCTACCACTTTGAAGATAAATATTTATTTTGAAACAAACAAGACAAAACAAGTGTGCATAACTATTCGCCACCTTTTGGCAGCAATTACACCCCAAGAGACTTGTAGCTATGTCTCTACAAACTTGGCACATCTAGCCACTGGTAATTTTGCCCATTCTTCAAGACCAATCTGGATGGGTTCCGCTGGTATGCAGCAATCTTTAAGTCGTACCACATTCTCAATTGGATTTAGGTCCGGGCTTTGACTAGGCCATTCCAATACATTTAAATGTTTCCCCTTCAACCAGTCGAGTGTTGCTTTAGCGTCATTGTCCTGCTGGTGTTAAATAAATAATTCTAATATCAAGCACTACTAGCAGACCAACACTCTGGTTAAACCGGATGCCCTCAGATAACTCTGAGCCCAGTGTCCTCAGTCAAGTTTAGAGCCTACGTGCAGTGCAATAACATGAATATCCGAAGGACACACAGCTGCATTCACGCAAATATACTCCCCTGTAAAACTACAAAGAGCAGCCTGAAACACTAACGAGCTTACAAGTGCCAAGCTAACCCTACATGCACTCCTGCATAAACAGGAAACACCTGAGCCTAAAGCAGACATTACCAGTCCCTAAAATCCACGCTTCCTTGACACACATACATTTCATGAGCATCTGTACACTCACTCTACCCCCCCCTACTGGTCGGGTGCCAAGAGCAAAGGACTTTGCTGTGCATCAATGGGGCCCGCTCTGGCTAGAGCAAGGCCCGCCTCCAACCCTTTGTGACCAGTCAGAAGACCAAAACGACAAGACTCCACCTACTTTATTCTATGTATAAAAATGAATGTAACCTTTGTATAAGGCCTCTTTTTCACCTGACTCCTTGCCGAGTTGTATGAACTAGATCCGTGCACGTAAAACTGCGGGACAAGATATCTTTGACTCATTAAAACTGTCTTTTGTTACAACTGAAATCCACTCTGTCCAGCATCTGTGATTTGGTCTCAACTCTCCAGTATTTAAACACTAACACTGGGAGGTGAAACTCCATCCCAGTCTCAAATCTCGTTGACTGAAACCGGTTTCCCTGTATTTAGCGCATCCATCATCACGCCGGGTGGGCATCTGTGGGGACGTGGACCCCACTTCAACAAAGTCTTAGTCCGCTTTATACGCGTCCTTAGATATGCGACCCTCGCCGCCGACCTTGGCCTAGTAACCCTCACCAAGGGCCCCACTGGGCTGAGGGGCAGCTCTGGACTGAGGGGCAGCTCTGGACTGAGGGGCAGCTCTGGACTGGGGGGCAGCTCTGGCAGGTTAATGGCACTGGCAGATCCTGGCCGAATGGTGGAACTGGCTGCTCCATGCTGACTGGCGGCTCCTTGCTGACTGGCGGCTCTTTGCAGACTGGCGGCTCTGGCTGCGCTGAACCGGCGGGAGACTCCGGCAGCGCTGTAGAGGAGGAAGGCTCTGGCAGCGCGAAGCGTTCTGTAGGCCTGGTGCTTGGTGCTGGCACTGGCGGTACTGGGCCGAGGACACGCACAGGAAGCCTGGTGCGGGGAGCTGCCAACGGAGGGCTGGTGCGTGGAGGTGGTACTGGATAGACCGGACCGTGCAGGCGCACTGGAGCTCTTGAGCACCGAGCCTGCCCAACCTTACCTGGTTGAATACTCCTGGTCGGCCTGCCAGTGCGGCGAGGTGGAATAGCCCGCACTGGGCTATGCAGACGAACCGGGGACACCGTGCGCAAGGCTGGTGCCATGTAGGCCGGCCCAAGGAGACGCACTGGAGACCAGATGCATAGAGCCGGCTTCATGACACTTGGCTCGATGCTTGCTCTAGCCCGGCCGATATGAGGAGCTGGTATGTACCGCACCGGGCTATGCACCCGCACTGGAGACACCGTGCGCTCCACAGCATACACGGTGCCTGCCCGGTCTCTAGCCCCCCGGTAAGCACAGGAAGTTGGCGCAGGTCTCCTACCTGGCGTTGCCATACTCCCTGTGTGCCCCCCCAAGACATTTTTGGGGCTGACTCTCGGGCTTCCATCCACGTCGCCGTACTGCCTCCTCATACCAGCGCCTCTCCGCCTTCGCTGCCTCCAGCTCTTCTTTGGGGCGGCGATATTCTCCAGGCTGAGCCCAGGGTCCTTTTACCATCCAATATCTACTCCCAAAAATCTGGATTACGTTGCTGCCGCTGCCTGTCACCACGCCGCTTGGTCCTGTTGTGGTGGGTGATTCTTTTAAGGTTTTCTTTCTCCTCTTCCTCTGAAGAGGTGTAGCAGGGATTGGACCAAAATGCAGCGTAGTTATTTGTATACATCTTTAAAGATGAAAACATGAACAGTATACAAAAACAATAAACGTGAAAAAACCTAAACAGTCTTCTGGTGCAAACAAACACAGAGACTGGAACAATCACCCACGAAACACTCAAAGAATATGGCTGCCTAAATATGGTTCCCAATCGGAGACAACGATAAACACCTGCCTCTGATTGAGAACCACTCCAGGCAGCCATAGACTATTCTAGACAACCCCACTAACCACTATCCCATAACCTACAACACACCACATAAAATAACCCATGTCACACCCTGGCCTGATCAAAATACTAAGACCAGGGCATGACAACTAGAGTGACTGAAGACTGTGGCGGATGAGCGCTGCTTGTCAAATATGAACTGTAGGAATAAGGGCACGCTCTCGACCTGACAGCACACGGGATCCACATTCTCTGTGGTACACCATTGTGAAGACACGTTCTGCTACGCAAGACCTGTGGTTCTGATTACTGAATCAGTTGGCACTCTAACCTGACCCTCTCCGGGGCAATTGCTCTATCATGCCCGCATCGTCTTTGGATTTGGCCATGATGGTGCAATGAACATGTGAGTAATTTCCGCGTACCACGGAGCCCGTTTGGAGATCGGGAACTATCAATATGATTGACGGCTCTCCTGTTCTCACGCGGGCTAGCAGTGATGGAAATGCGTCCCAGGGAACATCTGGCCACTGGTGCGCAAAAGCATCTATCCTTAGTAGTGGTTCGTCCTGGGCTCGTAGAGAGAAATATAGGGGACATTGCACATTCACACATGAAGAGAACAGATCCACCACGGCTCTGAAGAACCATTCCCATATTTGGACAACTCTGGGGAGCAGCTGCCACTCGTCTCGGGAACCACCTCGAGACATGAGGTCTGCGCCGACGTTCTGATAGCCTGGAATGTGTGCTGCTGTCAACGAGTGAAGGTGCTCGTGAGCCCACAGCCACAATTCCTCCGCCAACCGGTGGAGTGCAGGAGACCTGACTCCCCCTTGGCGATATATGTAGGCTGCTGTAGTTCGGTTGTCCGACCAGACCAGTACGTCATGGCCCGATAGGGTAGACATGAAGTGGGTCATAACCAGTTGAACGATCTCCAGTTCCAGAAGGTTGATGTGGCGTCCCGAGGGTGGCCACACATCTCCAACTGCCCGAGCCTGACAAGTCCCTCCCCATCCAGTCAGACAAGTGTCTGTATACCAATAAGAAAGGATGACCAAGGCACTCTTCATATAATTTATTAAAATGCCTTTATTAGTATGGCATGTTCAATAGAAACAAAGTTTTTTTTTAAACCGACGCGTTTCGGCTGCATGGCCTTCGTCAGGGAGTACAAACTAAAAAAGGAATACATGGTCCTCTTTTTAATAGCTTTTCAATTAGCCCTAATTGGAAGAGGGAGTGGTTACACAATTAATTGGACACACCTAGTAAGCAATACTATAGCTATGCTGTCATAAATACAACTCCAACCTAGAAGTATCAGAACACTGAAAAGTAGTTATAACCTGTCTAGGACCCCCCTCTACCTATCGTGTCAGATTTTTTTAAACTGTTTTACAGCGAAAAAACAACATACACTGCTCAAAAAAATAAAGGGAACACTAAAACAACACAATGTAACTCCAAGTCAATCACACTGCTGTGAAATCAAACTGTCCACTTAGGAAGCAACACTGATTGACAAATTTCACATGCAGTTGTGCAAATGGAATAGACAACAGGTGGAAATTATAGGCAATTAGCAAGACACCCCCAATAAAGGAGTGGTTCTGCAGGTGGTGACCACAGACCACTTCTCAGTTCCTATGCTTCCTGGCTGATGTTTTGGTCACTTTTGAATGCTGGCGGTGCTTTCACTCTAGTGGTAGCATGACACGGAGTCTACAACCCACACAAGTGGCTCAGGTAGTGCAGCTCATCCAGGATGGGACATCAATGCGAGCTGGGGCAAGAAGGTTTGCTTTGTCTGTCAGCGTAGTGTCCAGAGCATGGAGGAGCTACTAGGAGACAGGCCAGTACATCAGGAGACGTGGAGGAGGCCGTAGGAGGGCAACAACCCAGCAGCAGGACCGCTACCTCGGCCTTTGTGCAAGGAGGAGCAGGAGGAGCACTGCCAGAGCCCTGCAAAATGACCTCCAGCAGGCCACAAATGTGCATGTGTCTTGCTCAAACGGTCAGAAACAGACTCCATGAGGGTGGTATGAGGGCTCGACGTCCACAGGTGGGGATTGTGCTTACAGCCCAACACCGTGCAGGACGTTTGGCATTTGCCAGAGAACACCAAGATTGGCAAATCCGCCACTGGCGTCCTGTGCTTTTCACAGATGAAAGCAGGTTCACACTGAGCACATGTGACAGACGTGACAGTCTGGTTTGGCGGTGGGTCAGTCATGGTGTGGGGTGGCATTTCTTTGGGGGGCCGCACAGCCCTCCATGTGCTTGCCAGAGGTAGCCTGACTGCCATTAGGTACCGAGATGAGATCCTCAGACCCCTTATGAGACCATATGCTGGTGCGGGTTGGCCCTGGGTTCCTCCTAATGCTAGACCTCATGTGGCTGGAGTGTGTCAGCAGTTCCTGCAAGAGGAAGGCATTGATGTTATGGACTGGCCCGCCCGTTCCCCAGACCTGAATCCAATTGAGCACATCTGGGACATCATGTCTCGCTCCATCCACCAACGCCACGTTGCACCACAGACTGTCCAGGAGTTGGCGGATGCTTTAGTCCACTTCGGCCCTACTATTTGAGAAGGACTGCAATAATGAGGCAAGTTCCTATTTATCTAAATATATGTTTGTAAAAGTACCATGATATTTGCATTGCTACTAAGTAAACCTCCAATTAGTCCCGACTAGTCCACCCGCTAAAAGCCCTCATCCCAATGCCCAGCAGATCACCCCCGACCCCCCGCCGGATCCCATAGCCCTGGAGAGACCGGGACCCATCCTTCAAAAAGAGCACAGTGCCACAGTGAGCACAGTGCCACCCATACAACAGAAGCATATCAACCGCCAAATGCATTTCCATCGCCCTTACCTCGATTTGTATTATATATAGCCATTAAAAAATATATGTAGAAATGTCCTGTATCTTATTTTCCATAATTAGCTATTAATATTTGTAGTAATGTAGGCCATTTATGCAAAGAATTTTTACCTCTCACCAGTCTCTCCATCCTGGATTCTCAGATGGCTAGCTGTGAGATGGGGGGCTGTCCACAGCGCTTAGCCATTTCCTTCTGGAGGAATTCACCACAGCAATGTCGATGCAATGATAGAAAAATGTCTTGTACCATTTGATTGTCTTGGAGAACATTGTAGTAACCTATCAGTGCGTCTGACAGGTCCACACCTCCCATGCCCTTGTTGTAATCCTTTATGGCTGCAGGAATGGGGACATTTTTGATGGTGGGCACTTGACCAACACCAGTCTTGAAGGTCCAGTTGATCTGCTATGGAAAGGATAAGGAAAGGGTAAGGTGCTTACTAACAACCCTTTCCATGCATTTGGCAAAAAGGGGTGTGAGGGCCAAAGGTCAAAAGTGATTTGGCCACTGACATCTTAGGCACCGGTACAATGGCCGACACCTTCCAGGATTTTGGCACTGTACAGGTGCTCAGCAGGAGTTGAAACAGTTGTGTGTGAACGCCTTTGAGCTGGTCGGCGCAGACCTTCGTGTGGCTTAATATTTGACAAGCATGAGGCCACCTCGTTCTCTTATCTGGACATACTCTCACATTTTGTTTACATTCGTCTTTAAAATCAACAGTAAGAACAGTCTGAACCATAAGAACAGTCTGCCATATTGTTTTCTCTTCCCATGCTTGTCTTGGATTGCCTGTATAGAACCTTTGCTCCACTTCATCCTTTCTATACAGTGGCTTGTGAAAGTAGTCACCCCGTTTTGTTATTTTTCCTATTTTGTTGCCTTTAAACCTGGAATTAAAATGGGTTTGTATCATTTGATTTCCAGAACATGTCTACCACTTTGAAGATGAAAAATATAATTTTTATTGTGAAACAAATAAGAGACAAAAACAGAGGTCAGTGTAGCATAACTATTCACCCCCCAAGTCAATACTTTGTAGAGCCACCCTTTGCTGCATGTCTCTAAGCTTGGCACATCTAGCCACTGGGAGTTTTACCCATTCAAGACAAACATGCTCCAGCTCCTTCAAGTTGGATGGGTTCCGCTATCTAAGTCATACACCAGATTCTCAATTGGATTGAGGTCTGGGCTTTGACTAGGCCCTTCCAAGACACAAATGTTTCCCCTTAAACCAGTCGAGTGTTCCATTACATGTAATGCAACAAAATAAGAAAAAACGCCAAGGGGGGTGAATACTTTTGCAAGGGACTATTTTTTTTAACCTGAATTCATCTCCTTTCATTGAGGCTGACGGGTGACGTCTTCCCTGCCTCCATAATCTGTTCCTGATACCAGCTCTTGAGCCGGAACAGAACATCGAACAATACATCAAACGCGAGTAGTGAATAGACATGAAACACACAAACTGAATCAATAACGCAGCAGCAAACATGGTACAGGTTTTCTAACATTGTTCTTCCAAGCTAGACAGACTTACACTACCGTTCAAAAGTTTGGGGTCACTTAGAAATGTTTTGTCAATTTTTTTAAATAACATCAAATTAATCAGAAAGTGTTAATGTTGTAAATGACTATTGTAGCTGGACATGGTAGATTTATAAATAAATGGAATATCTACATTTATCAGCAACCATCACTCCTGTGTTCCAATGGCATGTTAGCTAATCCAAGTGTATCATTTTAAAAGGCTAATTGATCATTAGAAGACCCTATTGCAATGTATGTTAGCACAGCTGAAAACTGTTGTGCTGATTTTAAAGAAGCAATAAAACTGGCCTTCTTTAGATTAGTTGAGAAACTGAAGATCTCGTACACCGCTGTGCACTACTCCCTACACAGAACAGCACAAACTGGCCCTAACCAGAATAGAAAGAGTGGGAGTCCCCGGTGCACAACTGAGCAAGAGGACAAGTACATTAGTGTCTAGTTTGATAAACCGACACCTCACAAGTCTTCAACTGCCAGCTTCATTAAATAATACCTGCAAAACACCAGCCTGGTTGAGAGAATGCAAAGCTGTCAAGGCAAAGGGGTGGCTACTTTGAAGAATCTGTTTAACACTGTTTTGGTTACTATATGATTCCATAGTTTTAATATCTTCCATTATTCTACAATGTAGAAAATAGTAAAATTTCAGAAAAACCATCGTAGGTATGTCCAAACTTTTGACTGGTACTGTTCATTTGAATTGATCGCACTGAGTTCCGAACCTCAAGGTTTTGCAGTATTGCTGGCTTTATTGTCGAGCTGCTAAGTAACTACTTGATTGGTGAATGTCAACTGCTGGCTTATAGATTATGAATCGGTGCCTTATATCACATTTCAGGTGTGACCACAGATGTAGACAGTGTCGAAGAAACATTTATTTCTAAGGCAGGCAGGGGTCAATAATCCAGTGAGGTGGGGCTAGGTACAGAACGGCAGGCAGGGTCAGGGCAGAACGGTCAAAACTAGGAAGGAGCAGGGTAACAAACGCTGGTAGGTTTTACAAACAAAACAAACTGTCAACACCGGTATAAATACACAGGGGATAATGGGCGACACCTTGAGGGGGGTGGAGATGAGCACAAAGACAGGTGAAACAGATCAATGAAGAAAACCACCATTGTTAGACTTTGTGGCCCAGATTTGAGAAATGATTAATTAAGCCTGAGCTGAGGTTTCTAAAGTTGACTTAAACACATTTGACTTTTCATTAACATGTTGACCTATTTTCAGCTCAAAAGGCAACCTCAGCCTTGAAAATACTAATTTGCCTCCATCCATAACCTGTGGAGCCCGACGACATGGTGACCCTGTGCTTCAGACACCTGAACAACAGTCAACACCAACCACTAACAGACATGGCTCAAGACTGGCAGCCAAGAAAAATAAAACACAAGGTCAACCATTAAGATGTGGATGAAGAGCTGCTTGCGTTTGTCAGGAAGCCAATCCCTTCTGCTGCTACCTTGAAGGATGAGGCATTTGTACACAGCCTTGTGCCAGAGCTTAAATAAAGGAAGAAACAAGGGACGTCTGAAAGTGCAACTACTATTTATTGTAAACTGGCAAGAAAAGGCGCTAACAACATTGAACCAATGATATTACTTTGGGGGAGGGACAGAGTTTGTTTTGATATTTCAACCTACTTGTCCTGATTGCGTCTGGTGTGGATGGACAAAATCAAAATGCGGACGCAAGCGCGTGCCGAGTGTAGTCAGCATGTTGTGTTAACACTATTGTTTTGGCGTGCGCTCATGAAAATGTCACTGGACTTTAGCAAGACAACATATGAAGCATCTTTATTTGCTCTGCACTGGACCAAGATCCAATGAACTTGAGTGAAAGTCCTTGAACCAAAGTTAATGTTTGATCTGTATGTACATTTATACCTATTAGCATTGTGTCTAACTGTCCAGTGTTGAGATGGAGATGAGTGGCCTCCTGAGTGTTCTGCTGGTCACATCAGCAGCCTTGCTGTTTATAGCTAACGGACAGAGCAACTATGATATGTTGAGGGAGGTTGACAAGAAACATGTTGACATGGCTATAAGATATGCAAATAAGAATAGTGCGTTTCAGAAAAAGAATCCAAAAGAACACCTCAATTTTTTACAAGTTCTTGGACAATCTGAGGTAAGATTTAAATTTATTTTTTTCATGTATGATTCACTGTTTATCATAAAAATGATAAATGGCTCCTTCCATCTTTGTCTACAGATCAGTGCTCGGGAATTTAAAATCAACTTGTTGTTGAAAGCAACAGACTGCCCTAAGGCCAGTAGTGATAGTGAACATAAACATCACCCTGAATGTAGCTTTAAATCCAGAAGGGTGAGTAGTTCATATCCTCTTATCGCTTGGTAACATGCCATAGCTGTGTGTCTTAAATATCCACATACTATTTGAAATAGTTTTCTTTGTAAAGGATACATTCAACTCCATGCTCTGGTTTAGAGCAGTGCTTCACGGCAGTAGTAAGGATCCTCCATGTGTGTGATTAGAGTTGTAGCCCTCTGTGATCATTTCTGATTCGTAGATAGTGAAGCTGAAGCACAAGAGGTGTAGATTTCAGTTAAAATATTGAATTTACCTTGACTCTGGACTATGAAGGAGGTCAGTACAAGCTCACCCATGTAGGAATTCAGTGTTTATTGTTTAGGGCTCCCATGTTGCGCAGCGGTGTCACTACAGTCCCTGGTTTGAATCCAGGTTGTATCACATCCGGCCGTGATTGGGAGACCCATAGGGCGGCACACAATTGGCCCAGCATTGTCCGGGTTTGGCTGTCATTGTAAATAAGAATTTGTTCAACTGACTTGCCTAGTTAAATCAAGGTTAAAAAAAATAAAAAATAATATCTACCACGTCTATACATTTTTACTTAATGTGCTTTCTTTGTCTCTGCAGCCCTATATAAACTGTGTTGTTTGCAGCAAAGACTTCCATGACAGCACTGACCCCTACATTGACTGTGTTCTCCACAAAGATGTGAAGAAGGTAATACGCTTCAAAACAGAAAAAAGTCATAAACAAACAGACTTCTACTTTAAAAATACACATTTTGTTCAATTCTAATTTCATCTTTTTCTCCTAACAAAAATCATTATTTTCAGCAAGATAACATCCGATATGACAAGTGTTCATCTCTTCAACGTGGAGGGAGTACAACTTTAGCCTTACTTGCCAAAGAAGATCTTCAGACTGGATGCCTTGGCTGTTTCTGATAACTAATGAAAGAACGTGTACTGATGGTCAGAGGCCGTCCTTATAAAGCACTTCTGTCTTTGGATTTAGAATGTAGCCTTTTGGGAGCTTCGGTTGGAATTTACCACAATGCAATTGTCTCAAATACTCTATCCAATTTTGAATCCCTTATATTATTGTATTCCACATAGATAAATATTCTAAACGTACCCTTCTTTGCTGATTCTCCACATATATTTAAAGAAAAAGTGAGAACAGTCTGCTACTTAAGATTCACATGGATTACCCCACAACTTATTTCAATGTTGTACGTTTACAAAATAATATTACTGTTGAAAGTAAAGCTTACTCTAATTTAACCAGTATGAGGGATGAAAAATGAAATAAGGATGTTATTGGATTCTTTTTTTCTAAATCTTTGTTTTACAATTTTGAAGAAAATTGCCTGTATGTCTGCATATGTCTTGCAGCTCTGTTTCTACTTCTCTCAGGGCAGAGTGCCCACAGTCTTATCTCTGGGCAGCCAGGTCTGCCTGTGACCGCAGATCACTACTAGGTTTTTATAGGTAACATAATGAACTTAGGGTCTGGTCCCTATGGCCAGGCTGTGTTCACTGAGTCTGCACATTGTCAATTCAGAATTTTCCTTAGTCACTGTGAACATATATCTGTAGACCAAACAGCATTAAAGTTTGCATTGGGAGGTTAACAACCTTCTGGTTGGAGCTGGTATCGGGTTAATGTCTACAGAAGGACAAAACAGGCATTAGTTTCTTATTGAACATACCACACTATGTTGCTATATTTAAGTATGAATGCATTCATTTTGGGGGGGGTAATTGTTTTTCTTTCAAGTTGTATTGTTTAAGATTAACAAGAGAACTGCAGGCCACCATGGACGGCTACATTTCAGGTGTAGAGGTGGGTCTTTGTATTTTCCAACAAGCCACTGTGCTCTCCTCTTTCACTCATCTGCCTTTTTATTCTGTCACACCCCAGCTGGGGCCTTTGGGCCTTAACTGCTGATCCTTTTTCCAAATATAGTGTTGGACAGCATGCATTCTTGTCCCAGCCAAGGTGTCAAGCTGCCTTTATGTAGCTGTGAAAACCAAAGAAGAATTAGCTGATTACATACACACACACACACACACACACACACACATATAGTGGATAACAAATATTCATGTACATAAAAAAGTTGTTCGAAAATGTATTTTTATATTAACAAGTTAACTTTGTTTACATTCTGTGGAGTTATAGAGTGCATTGGTCACAGTCCCAAAGCCAGCCCTCTGTAAAGCTCTATCCAGTAGTAGATCTTAGGAAACTGGGACTATCCCGAACTTCAACAAGTGAAGGTGTGCAGCAACCAATCAGAGATTAGTAGGCGTCCGTAGGGGGCTGGCGGGGGGGTTGACTCCCTGCTGTCACCTCTCGTATCAATAGTTACCGGAGTTGTAATTCTAGTTGTATGAGTGGAGCGGAGCCCCATAGTGGAGCTCTGCTCCTAGTGGTTTATCCCGCTACCTAGGGAGCGAATAGCCTGTGAAAATTATGCACACACTTGCAGCCAATGGGAGTACAGGTGTCCCTTCCTCCCATTATCTTCAGTGAGACTGGGGGTCGGCAGGGCCTTAAGTCCTATGGGGCTCCACTCACAGAACTGGAGTTACAACTCCGGTAACTATATGTTCTATATAGGGGAGCTCATTTGATTTACACAACATGCCTACCATTTTGAAACAAACAAGAAATAAAAACAACATGTGCAAAACTATTCGCCACCTTTTGGCAGCAATTACACACCAAGAGACTTGTAGCTATGTCTCTATAAGCTTGGTACATCTAGCTACTGGTAATTTTGACCATTCTTCAAGACCAATCTGGATGGGTTCCGCTGGTATGCAGCAATCTTTAAGTCATACCACAGATTCTCAATTGGATTTAGGTCCGGGCTTTGACTAAGACATTGAAATGTTTCCCCTTCAACCAGTCGAGTGTTGCTTTAGCGTCATTGTCCCGCTGGAAGGTAAACCTCCATCCCAGTCTCAAATCCCGTTGACAAACCGGTTTCCCTGTATTTAGCGCATCCAGCATTCCTTCTATTTTGATCAGTTTCCCGGCCCCTGACGATTTGAAAAATATCGCCACCTTGCTTGGTGTTCTACGGGTGATGAGGTGTTGGGTTTGCGACAGAGTTTTTCTTTGATTGCCAAAAAGTCTCATCTGACCAGAGTACCTTCTTCCATATGTTTGGGTAATCTCCCACATGTCTTTTGGCGAACACCAAATGTGTTTGCTGATTTATGGCTTTTTTCTGGCCACATACTGTGTACGCCTTAATGTGGTCCTTTGGACAGATACTACAAACTCTGCTTTTCAGCTCCTTCAGGGTAATCTTTGCTCTCTTTGGTGGGCGGCCCTCTCTTGGCAGGTTTGTTGTGGTGCCATATTCTTAAACATTTTTAATAATGGATTTAAAGGTGCTCTGTGGGATGTTCTGATAGCCTGGAAGTTTTTGATTTTTTTTATAACCCAACCCTGATCTGTACTTGTCCACAACTTTGTCCCTGACCTGTTTGGAGAGAATCTTGGTGTTGGTGGTGTTGCAGACTCTGGGGCCTTTCAGAATGTGTGTGTGTGTGTGTGTACCCTTAGATTGCACACAGTTAAATAAAAGTTCACCTAAGTGTCTTCTGAGAGTAATTGGTTGCATCAGATCTTAAGGGGTGAATACATATGCACGCACCACTTTAATGTTGTTTATTTTACTTCAACAATTTTGACTATTTTGTGTATGTCCATTACATGAACTCCAAATAAAAATCCATTTACATTACAGGTTGTAATGCAACAAAAAAGGAAAAATGCCAAGGGGGATGAATACTTTTGCAAGGTACTGTAGTCATTCTGATGGAAACCCTGTCCATTCGTCCTGCATTTCTAGCCTTCACATCAGCAAAGCTGAGTACAGGCTGAACCAACTTAGAAGACTTTCTCAGTGTAACCCACCACACTCAGTCCATAGGCAAAGCTAATGATTCGTGGACAGAAAATAGGCCTGACATTCCCTACTGACAAAGTCAAACAGAGCTCATGTCGCATGTATCTCTCTCTTTGCCATAAAGAGCGGACCGAATGGGAACCCAGCCCAATAGTCCCGTATCTTTACTTAACTCAAGTTCTCCCTTCAGCCACGTTGAGTACAGAACGAGCTAGACGACATGTCCAACAGGTGACGACCACGACGCCGCTGCATAAATATCCTCTTCCCCCAGTTCCTCTGAAAAGGGCGACAGCCGCCACTACTCCATGAGTGGAGTGGGCTCCTACTTTCTTAGGTATTGGTGGCCCTGCCGCCTCATAAGCCGTCAGCACTGTGACACACAAACAGCTGAGGCGTTGATCTAATCATCACCGTGTGCTGCACGTAACACACACCAGGCACAAGCGATGAAGTCTCTCCTCTCTGCTCTGCATGGGGAGGGGAGAATAAAGTCCATAGCTCAACGGTCTGTATGAGGTCTATGGACTAGACCTGTATGAGGTCTTAACCTTCACTAGAGTGACTGAAGACTGTGCGGGATGAGCGCTGCTTGTCAAACATGAACTGTAGGAATGAGGGCACGCTCTCGACCTGACAGCACACGGGATCCACATTCTCTGTGGTACACCATTGTGAAGACACGTTCTATCTGCTACGCAAGACCTGTATGGTTCTGATTACTGAATCAGTTGGCACTCTAACCTGACCCTCTCAGGGGCAATTGCTCTATCATGCCTGCATCCTCTGTCTAGGACCCCCCCCCCCAACTTTCACACATTAACAAGTCCAATACAGCAAATGAAAGATAGACATCTTGTTAATCTACCTATCGTGTCCGATTTTTAAAATGTTTTACAGCGAAAACACAACATACACTGCTCAAAAAAATAAAGGGAACACTAAAACAACACAATGTAACTCCAAGTCAATCACACTGCTGTGAAATCAAACTGTCCACTTAGGAAGCAACACTGATTGACAAATTTCACATGCAGTTGTGCAAATGGAATAGACAACAGGTGGAAATTATAAGCAATTAGCAAGACACCCCCAATAAAGGAGTGGTTCTGCAGGTGGTGACCACAGACCACTTTTGAATGCTGGCGGTGCTTTCACTCTAGTGGTAGCATGACACGGAGTCTACAACCCACACAAGTGGCTCAGGTAGTGCAGCTCATCCAGGATGGCACATCAATGCGAGCTGTGGCAAGAAGGTTTGCTGTGTCTGTCAGCGTAGTGTCCAGAGCATGGAGGAGCTACTAGGAGACAGGCCAGTACATCAGGAGACGTGGAGGAGGCCGTAAGAGGGAAACAACCCAGCAGCAGGACCGCTACCTCCGCCTTTGTGCAAGGAGGAGCACTGCCAGAGCCCTGCAAAATGACCTCCAGCAGGCCACAAATGTGCATGTGTCTGCTCAAACGGTCAGAAACAGACTCCATGAGGGTGGTATGAGGGCTCGACGTCCACAGGTGGGGATTGTGCTTACAGCCCAACACCGTGCAGGACGTTTGGCATTTGCCAGAGAACACCAAGATTGGCAAATCCGCCACTGGCGTCCTGTGCTTTTCACAGATGAAAGCAGGTTCACACTGAGCACATGTGACAGACGTGACAGTCTGGTTTGGCGGTGGGTCAGTCATGGTGTGGGTGGCATTTCTTTGGGGGGCCGCACAGATTGACAAATTTGCTCGCCAGAGGTAGCCTGACTGCCATTAGGTACCGAGATGAGATCCTCAGACCCCTTATGAGACCATATGCAGGTGCAGTTGGCCCTGGGTTCCTCCTAATGCTAGACCTCATGTGGCTGGAGTGTGTCAGCAGTTCCTGCAAGAGGAAGGCATTGATGCTATGGACTGGCCCGCCCGTTCACCAGACCTGAATCCAATTGAGCACATCTGGGACATCATGTCTCGCTCCATCCACCAACGCCACGTTGCACCACAGACTGTCCAGGAGTTGGCGGATGCTTTAGTCCAGGTCTGGGAGGAGATCCCTCAGGAGACCATGCGCCACCTCATCAGGAGCATACCCAGGCGTTGTAGGGAGGTCATACAAGCATGTGGAGGCCACACACACTACTGAGCCTCATTTTGACTTGTTTTAAGGACATTACATCAAAGTTGGTTCAGCCTGTAGTGTGGAACTGGCATTCTGCCAGACCACTGACTCAAATAGCTGCCATCCGGCCCCACATCACACTAGAGGCTTCATTCCATGTTCTACTGACTGTTGACATCTGGTGGAAGGCGTAGGAAGTGCGAACAGATCCATATCTTTCTGGGATGTGAATAGGCGATGAGTCGACCAGCCTCAGATTATCCACTTCCTGTTTGGAAGTTTGCCTGCCATATGAGTTCTGTTATACTCACAGACATAATTCAAACAGTTTTAGAAACTTCAGAGTGTTTTCTATGCATATATTAGCATCTGGGACAGAGTAGGAGGCTGTTCACTATGGGCACACAATTCGTGAAAATGCTGCCTCCTATTCCTAAAAAGTTCAATATGACTGGGAGAAGTGTCAAGAATAAGAAAGCTATATATTCCATAGTACAGTAGAACACAGGAAAACATGAACAACAACAGTCTAACCATAGCTGAGGGCAATTGAGCAAAATGTCCACTAGATAACAGCAAATGGACCCATCACGACGCTACAGGAAGGGTGAGGAAGCGTCTGTATACACTGGAATGTAGGATGACACTGCCTATTGGGATTCATTGCATCAAAATGCATGGGTCTCTCCAATAGTTCAGGTCTGCTCTGAGTGAGAGGAACTACCAACAACTGATGACGGTGCCTCACTGGGTCCAGTCATAGTTGGGCAAACAATCGCTGTGTTGTGCGTGTGGGCAGATGACATGAGACCCAAAATTGTTATGCCAAAATGCACCATCACCATGTGATTCGGATAAAACCTTCGTAAGGCTAGCAACAGGGCAGCCCGTCGGATCCGAAATTCAAGCCTTCATAATCAGTGGCTAGCTGGAACCCCAGGTAGACAATCCGATGACTGGGCCAATGCGCACTCTATTCCCCTCACTCTCCCTAGGGAGGGGGGTCATTTCAGCCTCGGTCGGTAGACTGGGTTTTTCTGTAGAGGACATGTACCTGTGTGACAAAAAGTGTCATTGTTATCAGTAACACTGTCAACTACATATAAAATGTACCACTGTGTCAAGGTCAACTTGTTGACCTCGAACAGACGCAGCCTTTTTTGGATCTTCAGGTTTGGGCTGCCCAGCACTATGTTCCTGATTCTCTTGTTGTCCCCCAGGATGGCAGCTCACCTGTTGACCTGGTTCCCAGGTCCAGAGCCTTGCCCAAGCAGGGAGCTAAATTAGATTGTTAGTGAGAAATACATGTGGCTTTGTGTGAAGTGAGTTAGTGAGATTAGAACAATGTGCAGTACGTATCTCTTCACGTTTGAGGTCTTTGAATTTTTGAAGCGCCCCTGCAGGACTCGGTTCTGGAACCTCTCAGGGTAGGAGACAGCCGTCTTGTCTCTCTGGAAGAGTTTCCCAGAGATCCATGGCCCCTCCAGCAGACCCTTGGCCAGGAGAACCACGTGCTGGTATCCACCAACCCCATCAGGTCCTATGTACTCCTGGAAATAGAAGAGTAATGGGGAAGGGTTGGATTAATAAACTCAGCAAAAAAAGATACATGTGTAGATATTTGTATGAACATAAGATTCAACAATTGAGACGTGACTAACAAATGGAATAATGTGTCCCTGAACAAAGGGGGGGTCAAAAGTAACAGTCAGTATTTTGTGTGGTCACCAGCTGCATTAAGTACTGCAGTGCATCTCCTCCTCATGGTCTGCCCCAGATTAGCCAGTTATTGCTGTGAGATGTTACCCCACTCTTCCACCAAGGCACCTGCAAGTTCCCAGACATTTCTGGGGGGAATGGACCTAGCCCGCACCCTCCGATCCAACAGGTCCCAGGCGTGCTCAATGGGATTGAGATCCGGGCTGTCTTGCAGGAAATCAGGCACAGAAGGAGCAGTATGGCTGGTGGCGTTGTCATGCTGGAGGGTCATGTCAGGATGAGCCTGCAGGAAGGGTACCACATGAGGGAGGAGGATGTCTTCCCTGCAATGAAAAGCTCAGTCCGATGATGCTGTGACACACCGCCCCAGACCATGATGGACCCTCCACCTCCAAAATACAGGCATCGGTGTAACGCTCATTCCTTCGACGATGAACGCGAATCCGATCATTTGGTGAGACAAAACCACGACTCGTCAGTGAAGAGCACTTTTTGCCAAACCTGTCTGGTCCAGCGACGGTGGGTTTGTGCCTGGTGATGTCTCGTGGGGACCTACCTTACAACAGGCCTACAAGCACAGCCTCTCTCAGCCTATTGCGGACAGTCAGAAGCACTGATGGAGGGATTCTGCGTTCCTGGTGTAACTCGGGCAGTTGTTGCCATCCTGTACCTGTCCCGCAGGTGTGATGTTCGGATGTACCGATCCTGTGCAGGTGTTACGTGTGGTCTGCCACTGCGAGGATGATCAGCTGTCCGGCGTCTCACAGTACGGACAATTTATTGCCCTGGCCACATCTGCAGTCCTCATGCCTCCTTGCAGCATGCCTAAGGCACGTTCATGCAGATGAGCAGGCACCCTGGGCATCTTTATTTTGGTGTTTTTCAGAGCCAGTAGAAAGGCCTCTTTAGTTCTGTGGCGTGTGCCGTGTGGGCTATACTCAGCCTTGTCTCAGGATGGTAAGTTGGTGGTTGAAGATATCCCTCTAGTGGTGTGGGAGCTGTGCTTTGGCAAAGTGGGTGGGGTTATATCCTTCCTGTTTGGCCCTGTCCGGGGGTGTCCTCGGATGGGGCCACAGTGTCTCCTGACCCCTCCTGTCTCAGCCTCCAGTATTTATGCTGCAGTAGTTTGTGTCGGGGGCTAGGGTCACAGTTTGTTATATCTGGAGTACTTCTCCTGTCCTATTCGGTGTCCTGTGTGAATTTAAGTGTGCTCTCTCTTTCTTTCTCTCTCTCGGAGGACCTGAGCCCTAGGACCATGCCTCAGGACTACCTGACATGATGACTCCTTGCTGTCCCCAGTCCACCTGGCCGTGCTGCTGCTCCAGTTTCATCTGTTCTGCCTTATTATTATTGGACCATGCTGGTCATTTATGAACATTTGAACATCTTGGCCATGTTCTGTTATAATCTCCACCCGGCACAGCCAGAAGAGGACTTGCCACCCCACATAGCCTGGTACCTCTCTAGGTTTCTTCCTAGGTTTTGGCCTTTCTAGGGAGTTTTTCCTAGCCACCGTGCTTCTACACCTGCATTGCTTGCTGTTTGGGGTTTTAGGCTGGGTTTCTGTACAGCACTTTGAGATATCAGCTGATGTACGAAGGGCTATATAAATAAATTTGATTTGATTTAGTGTCCTAAGTTTTCATAACTGTGACCTTAATTGCCTACCGTCTGTAAACTAATGGGACAGTTGTAAATCGTGCAGCGCCTTATGTCAACATCGCAGATTTTAGAGAAACAAGTGTCGGTACATTAAGTGTCTTATATCTGCTGAAAGCTTAATTTCTTATTAGTATAACTGCACTGTCCAATCTACAGTAGCTATTACTGCGAAAAAATGCCATGCTATTGTTTGAGAGCTCCTAACAACTTTTTCACCACCATAGGTTTGATAAATTCACCTCTGAAGGTGAAATGTGTACTTACATTCTGAAATCTTGCTCTGATTTATCACTCAAAGGGTCCCAGCGATAACATGAAATGTCGTTTTGTTAGATAAAATCCTTTTTCATGTCCATATTGCATGCACAAAGAATTTTGTATTTCCTCTCGTTCAATTTGCAAAGAAAGGAATCGGTGAAAACCTAACCCGAAACATTGTTTCAACCGGTCAATTCACGTTTGTATGTATTCCTCGGAGATCCTAGAATTTAACCAGACTTCGTATGTCCTATAGGACACCAAATTTGGTCAGAGAGCGATGCCTTTATGACGCGGCCGGTCTTCCTTTGAACGACTATCTTTGTCAAATAAGCACCAATCGGGGTCAAACAAAGCTAGCTAGATGGGCTTTATGGGAGTCTCGGTCGTAAAATTTAGGCGCTAACCTTTTGCGACAGCATGCCTTTTCCGATATTCTTGCCGAAAAATGTAATATGAAAGTCTCACGATTTGCCCAAATGTACCTGGGGACTTCACACAAAATCTTGTAGTTATCTGTCTGATACTTTGCCATCTTGTGGACACTATTTGAATTAGGGAAGGGTATTGCACAATATGCCCCCATGTGGCATGGTGTTTTCTTTAGGTGGAAGGAATAACGTGGCATTATGTGTCATATATTGATGATTGTAAAAAAGAAATGCCCATAAATACTGTATATTGTAGAAAAATGAGACCTTTCTCTTGCATTTCAAAGATTGTGGTAGAAAAAGTATTTTCTCTTACATTCAATTCACATTTCCACAAACATCAGTGTTTCCTTTCAAATGGTACGTATATCCTTGCTTCATGGCCTGAGCTACAGGCTGTTAGATTTGGGTATGTCAATTAGGCGAAAATGAACTATCCCTAAGATGAACTATCCCTAAGATTAACGACCGTTCCACAGGTGCATGTTCATTCATTATTAATTGAACAAGCATGGGAAACAGTGTTTAAACCCTTTACAATGAAGATCTGTGAATTATGTTTGAAAGACAGGGTCCGGAAAAAGGGACGTTTCTTTTTTTGCTGAGTTTGCATATATCGATACAATTTACTTTGCATTTAGTAGTCCAGCACAAGGAATAAATTCATGTTTAAACACGTTCTTCTTGGGCATTCTGAAGCGCCAGCCAGAGGGAAGCGTCTCGAACTGAGGGATCGCCAGTGCCCCCTTTGCGGAACAGAATACTCAAATGTGCCTGTGGTCGACCAATTACTTTGCTGGCTGTGTTTACTCTTCTGGTCAGTTTGCTTTTGCTTCTCACCCTCAGATTACCATTATTATAATGTAGATATTTTTACAATGACAGCCTACCATACCAGACTGTCATATTGAACGTGAGGATGCTCTCCACCAAGCTGCTGTACATCCTGGCTGACCCCAAACCCCTTAAAATTTCCTGATTTAAGAACAGATTGGCTGGCTTTAAAATATGCATTTTCTGTAACACTCAACCACCTCCACTGGTTGGGACATTGGTAAGTTGTTGCCATTGATTATCAGCTCCTTTTGTCTTTTCCACATTGATGTGGAGGGCACTTGACCAACACCAGTCTTGAAGGTTGTTGGTCTGTTTAAAATAGCTATCCCCATCTGATATAGCATCTTTTTTTTTTTAAGAGTCCTACCAGAGCCATGTCATCCGCGTACTTGAAAAGGCTCACATTGTTTCCTCTGATTTTCATCTCGTTAGTGTAGATAGAACAACGGTGAAAGCACACCCCTGGGGTGCCCCTGTGTTCAGGGTCAGTTAATCAGAGAGGGCCCCGTTCATGAGGACCCTCTGGGCGGTCCAGTAATCGTTTCAGCCGTGTGTATTTGTATTCAAAGCTGAGCTAAAATCAATACATTTAAATGTGTGCATATGATTTTGCATGTTGAAGGTAACTAGCCACCATGTTCACCAACGTCAGTGTAGCACCCTCAGTCTCCCTCTGTGCCTTACAGGCAAACTGTAACGGGTCCAGTTGATCTGCTATGGAAAGGGTAAGGTGCTTACTAACAACCCTTTCCATGCATTTGGCAAAAAGGGGCGTGAGGGCCAAAGGTCAAAGGTGATTTGGCCAGTGACATTTTAGGCACCGGTACAATGGTCGAAACCTTCCAGGATTTTGGCACTGTACAGGTGCTCAGCAGGAGTTGAAACAGTCGTGTGTGAACGCCTTTGAGCTGGTCGGCGCAGACCTTCGTGTGGCTTAATATTTGACAAGCATGAGGCCACCTCGTTCTCTTATCTGGACATACTCTCACATTTTGTTTACATTCGTCTTTAAAATCAACAGTAAGAACAGTCTGAACCATAAGAACAGTCTGCCATATTGTTTTCTCTTCCCATGCTTGTCTTGGATTGCCTGTATAGAACCTCTGCTCCACTTCATCATTTCTATACAGTGGCTTGTGAAAGTAGTCACCCCGCTTGTTATTTTTCCTATTTTGTTGCCTTTAAACCTGGAATTAAAATGGGTTTGTATCATTTGATTTCCAGAACATGTCTACCACTTTTGAAGATGAAAATAATACTTTTTATTGTGAAACAAATGAGACAAAAACAGAGCTCAGTGTAGCATAACTATTCATCCCCCAAGTCAATACTTTGTTGAGCCACCCTTTGCTGCATGTCTCTAAGCTTGGCACATCTAGCCACTGGGAGTTTTACCCATTCAAGACAAACATGCTCCAGCTCCTTCAAGTTGGATGGGTTCCGCTATCTAAGTCATACCCCAGATTCTCAATTGGATTGATGTCTGGGCTTTGACTAGGCCCTTCCAAGACACAAATGTTTCCCCTTAAACCAGTCGAGTGTTCCATTACATGTAATGCAACAAAATAAGAAAAAACGCCAAGGGGGGTGAATACTTTTTTTTTTAGACAGACTTACACTACCGTTCAAAAGTTTGGGGTCACTTAGAAATGTTTTGTCCATTTTTAAAATAACATCAAATTAATCAGAAAATGTTGTAAATGACTATTGTAGCTGGACATGGTAGATTTATAAATAAATGGAATATCTACATTTATCAGCAACCATCACTCCTGTGTTCCAATGGCATGTTAGCTAATCCAAGTATCATTTTAAAAGGCTAATTGATCATTAGAAGACCCTATTGCAATGTATGTTAGCACAGCTGAAAACTGTTGTGCTGATTTAAAGAAGCAATAAAACTGGCCTTCTTTAGATTAGTTGAGAAACAGATCTCGTACAACGCTGTGCACTACTCCATACACAGAACAGCACAAACTGGCCCTAACCAGAATATAAAGATTGGGAGTCCCCGGTGCACAACTGAGCAAGAGGACAAGTACATTAGTGTCTAGTTTGATAAACCGACACCTCACAAGTCTTCAACTGCCAGCTTCATTAAATAATACCTGCAAAACACCAGCCTGGTTGAGAGAATGCAAAGCTGTCAAGGCAAAGGGGTGGCTACTTTGAAGAATCTGTTTAACACTGTTTTGGTTACTATATGATTCCATAGTTTTAATATCTTCCATTATTCTACAATGTAGAAAATAGTAAAATTTCTGAAAAACCATCCTAGGTATGTCCAAACTTTTGACTGGTACTGTTCATTTGAATTGATCGCACTGAATTCCGAACCTCAAGTATTGCTGGCTTTATTGTCGAGCTGCTAAGTAACTACTTGATTGGTGAATGTCAACTGCTGGCTTATAGATTATGAATCGGTGCCTTATATCACATTTCAGGTGTGACCCCAGATGTAGACAGTGTCGAAGAAACATTTATTTTTAAGGCAGGCAGGGGTCAATAATCCAGTGATGTGGGGCTAGGTACAGAACAGCAGGCAGGGTCAGGGCAGGGCAGGCAGAATGGTCAACTAGGAAGGAGCAGGGGAACAAACGCTGGTAGGTTTTACAAACGAAACAAACTGGCAACACCGGTATAAATACACAGGGGATAATAGATGACACCTTGAGGGGGGTGGAGACAAGCGCAACAGATCAATGATGAAAGCCAGTATTGTGGCCCAGATTTGAGAAATGATTAATTGAGCCTGAGCTAAGGTTTCTAAAACACATTTGACTTTTCATTAACACGTTGACCTATTTTCAGCTCAAAAAGGCAACCTCAGCCTTAAATACTAATTTGCCTCCATCCATAACCTGTGGAGCCTGACGACATGGTGACCCTGTGCTTCAGACACCTGAACAACAGACATGGCTCAAGACTGGCAGCCAAGAAAAATAAAACACAAGGTCAACCATCAAGATGTGGATGAAGAGCTGCTTGCGTTTGTCAGGAAGCCAATCCCTTCTGCTGCTACCTTGAAGGATGAGGCATTTGTACACAGCCTTGTGCCAGAGCTGAAGTAAATAGGAAGAAACAAGGGCCGTCTGAAAGTGCAACTACTATTTATTGTAAACTGGCAAGAAAAGGCGCTAACAACATTGAACCAATGATATTACTTTGGGGGAGGGACAGAGTTAGTTTTGATATTTCAACCTACTTGTCCTGATCGCGTCTGGTGTGGATGGACAAAATCAACATGCGGATGCAAGCGCGTGCCGAGTGTAGTCAGCATGTTGTGTTAACACTGGCTTTGGCGTGCGCTCATGAAAATGTCACTGGACTTTACCAAGACAACATATGAAGAATCTTTATTTGCTCTGCACTGGACCAAGATCCAATGAACTTGAGTGAAAGTCCTTGAACCAAAGTTAATGTTTGATCTCTATGTACATTTATACCTATTAGCATTGTGTCTAACTGTCCAGTGTTGAGATGGAGATGAGTGGCCTCCTGAGTGTTCTGCTGGTCACATCAGCAGCCTTGCTGTTTATAGCTAACGGACAGAGCAACTATGATATGTTGAGGGAGGTTGACAAGAAACATGTTGACATGGCTATAAGATATGCAAATAAGAATAGTGAGATTCAGAAAAATAATCCAAAAGAGCACCTCAATTTTTTTAAAGTTGTTGGACAATCTGAGGTAAGATTTAAATTTATTTTTTTCATGTATGATTCACTGTTTATCATAAATGATAAATGGCTCCTTCCATCTTTCTGTCTACAGATCAGTGCTCGGGAATTTAAAATCAACTTGTTGTTGAAAGCAACAGACTGCCCTAAGGCCAGTAGAGATAGTGAACATAAACATCGCCCTGAATGTCACTTTAAATCCAGAAGGGTGAGTAGTTCAGATCCTCCATGTGTCTTATATCCTCTTATCGCTTGGTAACATGCCATAGCTGTGTGTCTTAAATATCCACATACTATTTGAAATAGTTTTCTTTGTAAAGGATACATTCAACTCCATGCTCTGGTTTAGAGCAGTGCTTCACGGCAGTAGTAAGGATCCTCCATGTGCGTGATTAGAGTTGTAGCCCTCTGATCATTTCTGATTTGTAGATAGTGAAGCACAAGAGGAATAGATTTCAGTTAAAATATTGAATTTACCGCGACTCTGGACTATGAAGGAGGTCAGTACAAGCTCACCCATGTAGGAATTCAGTGTTTATTGTTTAGAGCTCCCATGTTGCGCAGCGGTGTCACTACAGTCCCTGGTTTGAATCCAGGTTGTATCACATCCGGCCGTGATTGGGAGACCCATAGGGCGGCACACAATTGGCCCAGCATTGTCCGGGTTTGGCCGTCATTGTAAATAAGAATTTGTTCAACTGACTTGCCTAGGTAAATAAAGGTTAAATGTAACAATAACAACGAAAAACAAATTAATCAACCACGTCTATACATTTTTACTTAATGTGCTTTCTCTGTCTCTGCAGCCTTGTATAAACTGTGTTGTTTGTACTAAAGACTTCCATGGCAGCACTGACCCTTACATTGACTGTGTTCTCAACACAGATGTGAAGAAGGTAATATGCCTCAAAACATGTCGTACACAAAAATACTTCTACTTTAAAAATACACATTTTGTTCAATTCTAATTTCATAAACTTTTTCTCATAACAAAAATCATTATTTTCAGCAAGATAACATCCGATATGACAAGTGTTCACCTCTTCAACATGGAGGGAGTACAACTTTAGCCTTACTTGCCAAAGAAGAAGACCTTCAGACTGGATGCCTTGGCTGTTTCTGATAACTAATGAAAGAACGTGTACTGATGGTCAGAGGCCGTCCTTATAAAGCACTTCTGTCTTTGGATTTAGAATGTAGCCTTTTGGGAGCTTCGGTTGGAATTTACCACAATGCAATTGTGTCAAATACTCTTTCCAGATTTGAATCTCTCGTAATACACAGATAAATATTGTAAATGTACCCTTGTTTGCTGATTTTCCACATATATTCAAAGAAAAATTGAGTGCAGTCTGCTACTTGAGATTCACATGGATTACCCCACTGCTTATTTCAAAATAATATTACTGTTGAAAGTAAAGCTTACTCTAATTTAACCAGTATGAGGGGTGAAATAAGGATGTTATTGGACTCTTTTTTTCTTCTTCTGAATCTTAAAATTTGTTTTACAATTTTGGGAAGAAAATTGCCTGTATGTCTGCATATGTCTTGCAGTGTAAAATGATTGCAGCTCTGTTTCTACTTCTCTCAGGGCAGAGTGCCCACAGTCTTATCTCTGGGCAGCCAGTTCTGCCTGTGACCGCAGATCACTACTAGGTTTTTATAGGTAACATAATGAACTTAGGGTCTGGTCCCTATGGCCAGGCTGTGTTCACTGAGTCTGCACATTGTCAATTCAGTATTTTCCTCAGTCACTGTGATCATATGTCTGTAGAACAAACAGCATTAAAGTTTGCTTTGGGTTTTGACTTTCTAAAAGGTGATATTTTTTATTTTGATTCGATGACGGTTTGGTTGGTTAACAACCAGAACTTGGCTTAGATTGTTGTCGGACTTCAATCAAATATTATTTTAAGGGGTGGATCAGCTGTATTGCAGAAATAAATTCATTACAAATCCTACAATATGATTTTCTCATTTTGTCTTTCATAGTTGAAGTGTACCTATGATAAATTACAGGCCTCATCTTTTTAAGTGGGAGAACTTGCACAATTGGTGGGTGACTAAATACTTTTTTGCCCCACTGTAAACTCTAATTGTGCCTTTTCAAAATCAGCTATGAAAACCAGGCATGGTGTCCCCGATGTTTCCAGTATTTGTCTTATTATCTCCAATGTATCGTCCATGTCAGAAAAACTGTCAATACTGTTTTGATTCTATGTGCCAAGCATTTAGCTAGAATCTTTGCATCACACCACTGAAGTGTAAGAGGCCTCCAATTTGTTTAATGGATCATTTATATATACCACTTGGATCCTGTTTCAGTAATGAAATCAGACCTTGTCTGATAATCTACCATTTATATAGGAGTGTGTCATGGTCGTTGTAAGGAGGAGACCAAGGCGCAGCGTGGTATGCGTACACTCTTTTTTTTAAAGAATGAACACTGAACAAACTAACAAATAACAGAACGACATGTGAAGCTATATAAACGAGTGCTGACAGGCAACTAGACATAGACAAGAACCCACCAATACCCTAGGAAAATGTCTACCTAAATATGGTCCTCTACCAGAGACAACGATAAACAGCTACCTCTGATTGGGAACCATATCAGGCCACCATAGACCTGCATATACCTAGACTTACAAAAACTAACATACCCACCCTAGTCACACCCTGACCTAACCAAAATGATAAAGATAACTAAGGTCAGGGCGTGACAGTGGTTAAAACTTGCTAATAATGGTCCTTTATCAAAATAAGTTTTGTATACCTCCACTGGTATGCCATCCAGCCCTGGAGTTTTCTCAGCCTTTAATTGCATCAAGAAATTCCTCCTCTGTAATTTGGCCTTCACATGAGGCTTTCTATACAAATGTTAATTTTACATTATGAATTAATAGGAAGAAAATCCATACAATTAACTTTGGTTAATGAAGATGGAGGAGACTGAAATGAAAACATATTCTTAAATTTGGTGAATCACGCGTGACTGCATTTGTAGCAAGTTTCAATAAAAAAAATCTGAAAATTAAATGATTTGGTGCATTTTCCCCATATTCCATCCAGTTCCCTTCATTTTTAAACTACACTGCTCAAAAAAATAAAGGGAACACTAAAATAACACATCCTAGATCTGAACGAATTAAATATTCTTACTAAATACTTTTTTCTTTACATAATTGAATGTGCTGACAACAAAATCACACACCAATTATGTAAATCAAATTTATCAACCCATGGAGGTCTGGATTTGGAGTCACACTCAAAATTTAAGTGGAAAACCACACTACAGGCTGATCCAACTTTGATGTAATGTCCTTAAAACAAGTCAAAATGAGGCTCAGTAGTGTGTGTGGCCTCCACGTGCCTGTATGACCTCCCTACAATGCCTGGGCATGCTCCTGCTGAGGTGGCGGATGGTCTCCTGAAGGATCTCCTCCCAGACCTGGACTAAAGCATCCGCCAACTCCTGGACAGTCTGTGGTGCAACGTGGCATTGGTGGATGGAGCGAGACATGATGTCCCAGATGTGCTCAATTGGATTCAGGTCTGGGGAACGGGAGGGCCATTCCATAGCATCAATGCCTTCCTCTTGCAGGAACTGCTGACACTCCAGCCACATGAAGTCTAGCATTGTCTTGCATTAGGAGGAACCCAGGGCCAACCCGCACCAGCATATGGTCTCACAAGAGGTCTGAGGATCTCATCTCGGTACCTCTGGCGAGCACATGGAGGGCTGCGGCCCCCCAAAGAAATGCCACCCCACACCATGACTGACCCATCGCCAAACCGGTCATGCTGGAGGATGTTGCAGGCAGCAGAACGTTCTCCACGGCGTCTCCAGACTGTCACATCTGTCACATGTGCTCAGTGTGAACCTGCTTTCATCTGTGAAAAGCACAGGGCGCCAGTGGCGAATTTGCCAATCTTGGTGTTCTCTGGCAAATGTCAAACGTTCTGCAGGGTGTTGGGCTGTAAGCACAACCCCCACCTGTGGACGTCGGGCCCTCATACCACCCTCATGGAGTCTGTTTCTGACCGTTTGAGCAGACACATGCACATTTGTGGCCTGCTGGAGGTCATTTTGCAGGGCTATGGCAGTGCTCCTCCTGCTCCTCCTTGCACAAAGGCGGAGGTAGCGGTCCTGCTGCTGGGTTGTTGCCCTCCTACGGCCTCCTCCACGTCTCCTGATGTACTGGCCTGTCTCCTAGTAGCTCCTCCATGCTCTGGACACTACGCTGACAGACACAGCAAACCTTCTTGCCACAGCTCGCATTGATGTGCCATCCTGGATGAGCTGCACTACCTGAGCCACTTGTGTGGGTTGTAGACTCCGTCTCATGCTACCACTAGAGTGAAACCACCGCCAGCATTCAAAAGTGACCAAAACATCAGCCAGGAAGCATAGGAACTGACAAGTGGTCTGTGGTTATCACCTGCAGAACCACTCCTTTATTGGGGGTGTCTTGCTAATTGCCTATAAATTCCACCCGTGTCTATTCCATTTGCACAACAGCATGTGAAATTGATTGTCAAATCAGTGTTGCTTCCTAAGTGGACAGTTTGATTTCACAGAAGTGTGATTGACTTGGAGTTACATTGTATTGTTTAAGTGTTCCCTTTATTTTTTTGAGCAGTGTATATTACACTGGATCTTTCTTGAATATGATCTTCCTTTTTTCTTTTTCCTCTAAGTTATTGTGTGCCTCTATGGTACAGTTAGTCCTTTAATGGGTATTGAATTACATGGCCTCTAAAGGCACATTTAAAAGTGTCCCTTACAATAAAGGGATCTGCTGTTATGTTATGTCGGGAAAAGTAAGTTATAAATTCTTCTGTCCTAGTTATAAAACATGTTCTCCTCCAGTAGGCTTTGATTTAAATTTCCAATATCCTCGCCCACGTGGAAATTCTGTAAGAGTAATATATATGCCAATTATGTGATGATCCGACCACATTCTGTCCCCTATCAACCTTTTTTTTTGTGTGTGTCAGTAATCAAGCCTCCACCATGTACTATATCTCACTAGGTCAGGATATTTAAGCCTCCATAAATCCACTAATTCCGACATTCATGATTTCCTTAACGGTCCATAGAGTTATTTAAAACCGTATTAAAATCACCCACCATAATAATAGTCTAGTGTTGCTTGTAGAGTTGATAAATTCTTCTATATATTTTCAAAGCAGCTTGGATCATCATTATTGGGACTGTACCGGTTAATAAGCCATATGTTTATTGTCCAATAATATATTTAAAATGATCCATCTACCTTGATGATCTGTTTGGACAATTTGGATCAGAAATACTGTTAAATAATTTTGCCCATGGGAGAAATATATTTCGGCCCCTCCAGTCCTATTTCCACAAAACTTCATTGAAAATTGTTGAATGAGTTTCCTGGAAACAATAGATATTATATTCCTTATCTTTCAGCCAGGTAAATACTGATCGTCTTTTCTTATCTGCTAAGCCATTACAAATATAACTGGCTATACTTATTTCACCACTTACCATAATGCAGTGCTTCTGAATTATTTTTAGTTAGTCCCCCCCTAGGAAGAAGTAAACATTTTGCGCCCCCAACTCTCCGCCCGACTGTAAATAGTATAATTTGTCTATGAAATTGTTATGAGCACACCTCTGCATAACATTGTATTCCTTATTAACAATAAAGAAAAATGTACAACAAAGAATAACTTAGTTTTTTTAGTCTGTAACAGAAAAGACGTAAAGTCCATCAATTTGCCTGAAATAAAAAAATAAAAAAACATCCTTATTTAAACTTTAAAAAAATTGACCATTTGATACTGAAAAATAAAATCAATAAATAATAATAAATTCAAATTGATCAGCAACATTAACTCAGGAGCACGATATATGAAACACTTTGACCTTTTTGTGCTGATAAAAAAAAAAAAAAATCTAAATGAGGAAGTCAGGATTAATGGCTACAATGAGCACGTTTTGCAGAGCACAGCTTTTCGAAGCGGGGTTTGAAGCCTGATACTGCAACTCAGCTTCTGCTCAATGTTTAGCTGGGACCTGTACTTGGTCTTCAGTGCAGCAACAGCAGAGAAGCCAGTCTCACAATGATAAGATGTTGCAAAAGGAAGAAGAATGCCTATGGCCCTCTGCCCTAAGAGTGGATACTGCCCTCTCTACACTCAGTGTCTGTGATGTGATCCTCAGTCTCAATGTGGAGTCAGACGTCATATCAGTGAACTGGTCCTCCTCTGCAGAGCTGAAACCAGTTGGAGCTGGTTCGTTGAAAGGATCTCTCACCCAGTCATATTGGGAACTGTTTTCAGGGAAGTACTTTTAAAGAATCCCATCAGTGATGAAATATGCTCCTTAATATATGGAATCACTGAGGTGGCATCATAGTCAGTAGTGTCAACAAATTCATGCAGGGTCTCGAATGAATCAGTATTTCCTTCATCAAGTCGCCTGCCCCACATTGCAAGCTTTCGAGTAAAAGAGCTGATCTTGTCTGTGACCTGAGGGAGGTGTTTATCTTCCCCTTGAAGCTGTAGATTTAGTTCATTTAGCTTTCCAAATATGTCACTTAGGTAGGCCAGTTTTGCCAGGAAGTTCATCACCAAATTTTTCTGCGAGGTCATACTTGTGCTCCTGCTCTGAAAACATTCTTATCTGCTCTTTGAGCTCAAAAACTCGGGACAAGACGTTTCCTCGTGACAGCCACCTTGCTTCACTGTGAAACAGCACAGTTTGATATTCAGATAGCAGAGAAGACTCTTGTTTTTAGTGGTCTCGTCTTTATAAAATTCACTACACCTACAATGTCAGTCATAACCTCACTTAATTCAGAGGAAAGGTGCCTTGATGCCAGTGCTTCTCTGTGTATAACACAATGTGTCCACTCAGGTGAGGCCTTCTTGATGAGTGCCCGAAGTCCTTTTCTCATCCCTGCAAACACCAATGCAGTTCTCCCACCTTAGCCCATTCTCAGTAAGGAAGCAGTCCAGCATTTTGAATAGCTCTTCAGCTGTGGCTCTGTCTCTGACATATTTACAAAACAGTAGATCCTCACACAGGGAGTTTGTCATGTCAAAACGTACATAAGCGATAAACAAACAGTCTTTGTTGCTGTCAGTTGCTTCATCGAACTGTAAGGCAAAACGTTTGTCTTGGAGTTTATCTACCAGCTGTTCTTTAAGATCATTAGCAATGTAATTTATACGGCTGGCGGCAGTGTCATTGGACAGAGGGATAGTTTTTATTTTTGCAGCACTTGCGTCATCCAGCATGACAGAGACCATGTCTAATGCTGCAGGCAGTATCAGCTCCTCTGCTATGGAGTGGGGTTTTTTGCATTGAGCAATTTGGTATGCCACCTTATGATGTTAACAGTGTTCGCTGGTTTACTGAAGTAGAATTCACAAAGCGGGACGATTGTTGGCAATATTCGGCACGTTTTCACTGAAAAAAGTCAAGCGGCTTATCAGCGTGATTGGGGTGGAATGTCTTTAAGTGACGCCTTAGTTTATTTGGCTTCATGCTGTCCGCTGCCAACATTTTTAGACACAGTAAACATACCGGTCTTTCATCGTCCCCCACCGTAGTCACAGTGAAGCCAAGCACTACATACGCTTCGTCATATCTCCTCGTCTCCCACCGTAGTCACAGTGAAGCCAAGCGCTACATACGCTTCGTCATATCTCCTCGTCTCCCACCGTAGTCACAGTGAAGCAAAGCGTTACATACGCTTCATCATATTTCCTCGTCTTAGCTTTCGGGAGACTTACGTTTGTCTCATTATCTCTGCCTTTTTTCATCCCTGTTAAATATTTGTCCAGGGTGTCTCATCTGCACTTCATATCTCCTGTGCAAAAAAAAAAGCATGTTCCCCTTGGGTCACACGCGCCCCCCCCCCTGGCATCGGCCCCACTATTTGAGAAGGACTGCAATAATGAGGCAAGTTCCTATTTATCTAAATATATGTTTGTAAAAGTACCATGATATTTGCATTGCTACTAAGTAAACCTCCAATTAGTCCCGACTAGTCCACCCGCTAAAAGCCCTCATCCCAATGCCCAGCAGATCACCCCCGACCCCCCGCCGGATCCCATAGCCCTGGAGAGACCGGGACCCATCCTTCAAAAAGAGCACAGTGCCACAGTGAGCACAGTGCCACCCATACAACAGAAGCATATCAACCGCCAAATGCATTTCCATCGCCCTTACCTCGATTTGTATTATATATAGCCATTAAAAAATATATGTAGAAATGTCCTGTATCTTATTTTCCATAATTAGCTATTAATATTTGTAGTAATGTAGGCCATTTATGCAAAGGATTTTTACCTCTCACCAGTCTCTCCATCCTGGATTCTCGGATGGCTAGCTGTGAGATGGGGGGCTGTCCACAGCGCTTAGCCATTTCCTTCTGGAGGTTGAAGGAATTCACCACAGCAATGTCGATGCAATGATAGAAAAATGTCTTGTACCATTTGATTGTCTTGTGGAGAACATTGTAGTAACCTATCAGTGCGTCTGACAGGTCCACACCTCCCATGCCCTTGTTGTAATCCTTTATGGCTGCAGGAATGGGGACATTTTTGATGGTGGGCACTTGACCAACACCAGTCTTGAAGGTCCAGTTGATCTGCTATGGAAAGGATAAGGAAAGGGTAAGGTGCTTACTAACAACCCTTTCCATGCATTTGGCAAAAAGGGGTGTGAGGGCCAAAGGTCAAAAGTGATTTGGCCACTGACATCTTAGGCACCGGTACAATGGCCGACACCTTCCAGGATTTTGGCACTGTACAGGTGCTCAGAAGGAGTTGAAACAGTTGTGTGTGAACGCCTTGGAGCTGGTCGGCGCAGACCTTCGTGTGGCTTAATATTTGACAAGCATGAGGCCACCTCGTTCTCTTATCTGGACATACTCTCACATTTGTTTACATTCGTCTTTAAAATCAACAGTAAGAACAGTCTGAACCATAAGAACAGTCTGCCATATTGTTTTCTCTTCCCATGCTTGTCTTGGATTGCCTGTATAGAACCTCTGCTCCACTTCATCATTTCTATACAGTGGCTTGTGAAAGTAGTCACCCCGTTTTGTTATTTTTCCTATTTTGTTGCCTTTAAACCTGGAATTAAAATGGGTTTGTATCATTTGATTTCCAGAACATGTCTACCACTTTGAAGATGAAAAATATAATTTTTATTGTGAAACAAATAAGAGACAAAAACAGAGCTCAGTGTAGCATAACTATTCATCCCCCAAGTCAATACTTTGTAGAGCCACCCTTTGCTGCATGTCTCTAAGCTTGGCACATCTAGCCACTGGGAGTTTTACCCATTCAAGACAAACATGCTCCAGCTCCTTCAAGTTGGATGGGTCCCGCTATCTAAGTCATACCCCAGATTCTCAATTGGATTGAGGTCTGGGCTTTGACTAGGCCCTTCCAAGACACAAATGTTTCCCCTTAAACCAGTCGAGTGTTCCATTACATGTAATGCAACAAAATAAGAAAAAACGCCAAGGGGGGTGAATACTTTTGCAAGGGACTATTTTTTTTAACCTGAATTCATCTCCTTTCATTGAGGCTGACGGGTGACGTCTTCCCTGCCTCCATAATCTGTTCCTGATACCAGCTCTTGAGCCGGAACGGAACATCGAACAATATATCAAACGCGAGTAGTGAATAGACATGAAACACACAAACTGAATCAATAACGCAGCAGCAAACATGGTACAGGTTTTCTAACATTGTTCTTCCAAGCTAGACAGACTTACACTACCGTTCAAAAGTTTGGGGTCACTTAGAAATGTTTTGTCCATTTTTTTTTAATAACATCAAATTAATCAGAAAGTGTTAATGTTGTAAATGACTATTGTAGCTGGACATGGTAGATTTATAAATAAATGGAATATCTACATTTATCAGCAACCATCACTCCTGTGTTCCAATGGCATGTTAGCTAATCCAAGTGTATCATTTTAAAAGGCTAATTGATCATTAGAAGACCCTATTGCAATGTATGTTAGCACAGCTGAAAACTGTTGTGCTGATTTAAAGAAGCAATAAAACGGGCCTTCTTTAGATTAGTTGAGAAACAGATCTCGTACAACGCTGTGCACTACTCCCTACACAGAACAGCACAAACTGGCCCTAACCAGAATAGAAAGAGTTGGAGTCCCCGGTGCACAACTGAGCAAGAGGACAAGTACATTAGTGTCTAGTTTGATAAACCGACACCTCACAAGTCTTCAACTGCCAGCTTCATTAAATAATACCTGCAAAACACCAGCCTGGTTGAGAGAATGCAAAGCTGTCAAGGCAAAGGGGTGGCTACTTTGAAGAATCTGTTTAACACTGTTTTGGTTACTATATGATGCCATAGTTTTAATATCTTCCATTATTCTACAATGTAGAAAATAGTAAAATTTCAGAAAAACCATCGTAGGTATGTCCAAACTTTTGACTGGTACTGTTCATTTGAATTGATCGCACTGAATTACGAACCTCAAGGTTTTGCAGTATTGCTGGCTTTATTGTCGAGCTGCTAAGTAACTACTTGATTGGTGAATGTCAACTGCTGGCTTATAGATTATGAATCGGTGCCTTATATCACATTTCAGGTGTGACCCCAGATGTAGACGGCGTGGAAGAAACATATCTTTCTAAGGCAGGCAGGGGTCAATAATCCAGTGAGGTGGGGCTAGGTACAGAACGGCAGGCAGGGTCAGGGCAGGGCAGGCAGAACGGTCAAAACTAGGAAGGAGCAGGGGAACAAACGCTGGTAGGTTTTACAAACAAAACAAACTGGCAACACCGGTATAAATACATAGGGGATAATAGGCGACACCTTGAGGGGGGTGGAGACAAGCGCAACAGATCAATGATGAAAACCAGCATTAAGACATTGTGGCCCAGATTTAAGAAATGATTCATTGAGCCTGAGCTGAGGTTTCTAAAACACATTTGACTTTTCATTAACACGTTGACCTATTTTCAGCTCAAAAAGGCAACCTCAGCCTTGAAAATACTAATTTGCCTCCATCCATAACCTGTGGAGCCCGACGACATGGTGACCCTGTGCTTCAGACACCTGAACAACAGTCAACACCAACCACTAACAGACATGGCTCAAGACTGGCAGCCAAGAAAAATAAAACACAAGGTCAACCATCAAGATGTGGATGAAGAGCTGCTTGCGTTTGTCAGGAAGCCAATCCCTTCTGCTGCTACCTTGAAGGATGAGGCATTTGTACACAGCCTTGTGCCAGAGCTGAAGTAAATAGGAAGAAACAAGGGCCGTCTGAAAGTGCAACTACTATTTCTTGTAAACTGGCAAGAAAAGGCGCTAACAACATTGAACCAATGATATTACTTTGGGGGAGGGACAGAGTTTGTTTTGATATTTCAACCTACTTGTCCTGCTCGCGTCTGGTGTGGATGGACAAAATCAACATGCGGACGCAAGCGCGTGCCGAGTGTAGTCAGCATGTTGTGTTAACACTATTGTTTTGGCGTGCGCTCATGAAAATGTCACTAGACTTTAGCAAGACAACATATGAAGCATCTTTATTTGCTCTGCACTGGACCAAGATCCAATGAACTTGAGTGAAAGTCCTTGAACCAAAGTTAATGTTTGATCTGCATGTACATATATACCTATTAGCATTGTGTCTAACTGTCCAGTGTTGAGATGGAGATGAGTGGCTTCCTGGTCACATCAGCAGCCTTGCTGTTTATAGCTAACGGACAGAGCAACTATGATATGTTGATGGAGGTTGACAAGAAACATGTTGACATGGCTATAAGATATGCAAATAAGAATAGTGAGATTCAGAAAAATAATCCAAAAGAGCACCTCAATTTTTTTAAAGTTGTTGGACAATCTGAGGTAAGATTTAAATTTATTTTTTTCATGTATGATTCACTGTTTATCGTAAATATGATAAATGGCTCCTTCCATCTTTCTGTCTACAGATCAATGCTCGGGAATTTAAAATCAACTTGTTGTTGAAAGCAACAGACTGCCCTAAGGCCAGTAGAGATAGTGAACATAAACATCGCCCTGAATGTCACTTTAAATCCAGAAGGGTGAGTAGTTCAGATCCTCCATGTGTCTTATATCCTCTTATCGCTTGGTAACATGCCATAGCTGTGTGTCTTAAATATCCACATACTATTTAAAATAGTTTTCTTTGTAAAGGATAAGGATACATTCAACTCCATGCTCTGGTTTCGAGCAGTGCTTCATGGCAGTAGTAAGGATCCTCCATGTGCGTGATTAGAGTTGTAGCCCTCTGATCATTTCTGAGGTGTAGATTTCAGTTAAAATATTGAATTTACCTCGAGCCTGGACTATGAAGGAGGTCAGTACAAGCTCACCCAGCATCGTCCGAGTTTGGCTGTCATTGTAAATAAGAATTTGTTCAACGGACTTGCCTAGTTAAATGTAAAAACAAATTAATCAACCACGTCTATACATTTTTACTTAATGTGCTTTCTCTGTCTCTGCAGCCTTATATAAACTGTGTTGTTTGCCGCAAAGACTTCCATGACCCCTACATTGACTGTGTTCTCGACAAAGATGTGAAGAAGGTAATATGCTTCAAAACAGAGAAAAATATCATACACAAACAAACAACTTCTACTTTAAAAATACACAAATTTTGTGTAATTTCATAATCTTTTTCTCCTAACAAAATCAATATTTTCAGCAAGATAACATCCGATATGACAAGTGTACATTTCTTCTTCATGGAGGGCCTACAATGTTACTCTTACCTGCCGAAGAAGACCTTCAGACTGGATGCCTAGACTGTTTCTGATAACTAATGAAAGAACGTGTACTGATGGTCAGAGGCCGTCCTTATAAAGCACTTCTGTCTTTGGATTTATAATGTAGCCTTTTGGGAGCTTCGGTTGGAATTTAACACAATGCAATTGTCTCAAAAATACTCTTTCTAGTTTTGAATCTCTCGTAATATACAGATAAATATTGTAAATGTACCCTTTGCTGATTGTCCACATATATTCAAAGAAAAATTGAGAGCAGTCTGCTACTTGAGATTCACATGGATTACCCCACTGCTTATTTCAAAATAATATTACTGTTGAAAGTAAAGCTTACTCTAATTTAACCAGTATGAGGGGTGAAATAAGGATGTTATTGGACTCTTTTTTTCTTCTTCTGAATCTTAAAATTTGTTTATTTGTTTTACAATTTTGGGAAGAAAATTGCCTGTATGTCTGCATATGTCTTGCAGTGTAAAATGATTGCAGCTCTGTTTCTACTTCTCTCAGGGCAGAGTGCCCACAGTCTTATCTCTGGGCAGCCAGTTCTGCCTGTGACCGCAGATCACTACTAGGTTTTTATAGGTAACATAATGAACTTAGGGTCTGGTCCCTATGGCCAGGCTGTGTTCACTGAGTCTGCACATTGTCAATTCAGTATTTTCCTCAGTCACTGTGATCATATGTCTGTAGAACAAACAGCATTAAAGTTTGCTTTGGGTTTTGACTTTCTAAAAGGTGATATTTTTTATTTTAGATTCGATGACGGTTTGGTTGGTTAACAACAACCAGAACTTGGCTTAGATTGTTGTCGGACTTCAATCAAATATTATTTTAAGGGGTGGATCAGCTGTATTGCAGAAATAAATTCATTACAAATCCTACAATATGATTTTCTCATTTTGTCTTTCATAGTTGAAGTGTACCTATGATGAAAATTACAGGCCTCATCTTTTTAAGTGGGAGAACTTGCACAATTGGTGGGTGACTAAATACTTTTTTGCCCCACTGTAAACTCTAATTGTGCCTTTTCAAAATCAGCTATGAAAACCAGGCATGGTGTCCCCGATGTTTCCCGTATTTGTCTTATTATCTCCAATGTATCGTCCATGTCAGAAAAACTGTCAATACTGTTTTGATTCTATGTGCCAAGCATTTAGCTAGAATCTTTGCATCACACCACTGAAGTGTAAGAGGCCTCCAATTTGTTTAATGGATCATTATATATACCACTTGGATCCTGTTTCAGTAATGAAATCAGACCTTGTCTGATAATCTACCATTTATATAGGAGTGTGTCATGGTCGTTGTAAGGAGGAGACCAAGGCGCAGCGTGGTATGCGTACACTCTTTTTTTTAAAGAATGAACACTGAACAAACTAACAAATAACAGAACGACATGTGAAGCTATATAAACGAGTGCTGACCGGCAACTAGACAGACAAGAACCCACCAATACCCTAGGAAAATGGCTACCTAAATATGGTCCCCAACCAGAGACGACGATAAACAGCTACCTCTGATTGGGAACCATATCAGGCCACCATAGACCTACAAAAACTATCATACCCACCCTAGTCACACCCTGACCTAACCAAAATGATAAAGATAACTAAGGTCAGGGCGTGACAGAGTGGTTAAAACATGCTAATAATGGTCCTCCGCATTTGTAGCAAGTTTCAATAAAAAAAATCTGAAGATTAAATGATTTGGTGCATTTTCCCCATATTCCATCCAGTTCACTTCATTTTTAAACTACACTGCTCAAAATAAAGGGAACACTAAAATAACACATCCTAGATCTGAATGAATGAAATATTCGTATTATACCTTTTTCTTTACATAGTTGAATGTGCTGACAACAAAATCACACAAAAATGATCAATGGAAATCAAATGTATCAACCCATGGAGGTCTGGATTTGGAGTCACACTCAAAATTTAAGTGGAAAACCACACTACAGGCTGATCCAACTTTAATGTAATGTCCTTAAAACAAGTCAAAATGAGGCTCAGTAGTGTGTGTGGCCTCCACGTGCCTGTATGACCTCCCTACAATGCCTGGGCATGCTCCTGCTGAGGTGGCGGATGTGAGACCATATGCTGGTGTAGTTGGCCCTGGGTTTCTCCTAATGCAAGACAATGCTAGACCTCATGTGGCTGGAGTGTGTCAGCAGTTCCTGCAAGAGGAAGGCATTGATGCTATGGACTGGCCCGCCCGTTCCCCAGACCTGAATCCAATTGAGCACATCTGGAACATCATGTCTCGCTCCATCCACCAACGCCACATTGCACCACAGACTGTCCAGGAGTTGGCGAATGCTTTAGCCACCTCATCAGGAGCATGCCCAGGCGTTGTAGGGAGGTCATACAGGCATGTGGAGGCCACACACACTACTGAGCCTAATTTTGAGTTTTAAGGACAATACATCAAAGTGGATCAGCCTGTAGTGTGGTTTTCCATTTTAATTTTGAGTGTGACTCCAAATCCAGACCTCCATGGGTTGATACATTTGATTTCCATTGATCATTTGTGTGATTTTGTTGTCAGCACATTCAACAATGTAAAGAAAAAAGTATTTAGTAAGAATATTTCATTCATTCAGATGTGTTATTTTAGTGTTCCCTTTATTTTTTGCTTTGAGAAAATGCCCAGAGTTTGCAATCAGCTTCACCCGGAATGCTTTTCCAACAGTCTTGAAGGAGTTCCCACGTATGCTGAGCACTTGTTATATAGCTGTGAAGTTCATCATAATTTATTTAATCTGTAGCCTAATAAACTGCATGGTTTCCTGAGTTGTCGTTTGAGGACCACACACACACACCATAGCGTGACTCCAAGTTTACTTCGAAATGGTTATTAAATATTTGCTAATTTCTCGCTTTAATGAATTTTACCGACCAAAAGATCCCACCATGTCAAACGAACAAATGATCTGTCAGTTTTAATAAAATTGTACCGAATGACATTACTTGGATAGAAATGTGGTTAATTAAAAACTTTTATAGAGACATAGTATTTACCCCACAACCTTGACAATGACTGCAATACAAGGGGCTCGCTGCCGTTTTACGGGCCTCTGCGTTTTTTTCACGTTTGTACATAATGTTTCTGCCACCATCAGAACAGCGATTCTTCAGCTCTGACAACCCCCTAATATCCATGCCCCGAGGAGATCTAATTAGCACAATAGTAAAATCCCCATAATTTGTCAGTTTAATGAATCGAAGGCGAAAGATATACGGCTCCTCCCGGACCAGACCCAAATCCTCATTCGCCTGAGGAGACACCGATACAGCGGAGAATTCATCGACAAGTGGATAATCCACCTTCACCATCTGTACTTTACCACCCGCGAACGTGCAAACAATGGAGAATGAACTGGATGAGCTCCCTTCGAGACTATCCTACCAACGTGACATTAAATCCATGTCCTCGTTCACCGAGTCGTGGCTGAAAGAGAACATGGATTATATACAGTTGGTTTTCTGTGCATCGGCAAGACAGAACAGCAACCATCGGTAAGATGAGGGGTTGTGGTCTGTCTATTTGTATATAACAGCTGGTGCGCAAAGTCTTGAGGTTTTGCTCGTAAAGTACCTCATGATAAGCTGTAGACCACACTATTTACCAAGAGTAATCTATATTTTTCATAGCTGTCTAATTACCACCACAAACCGATGCAAGCACCGAGACCGCACTCAACGAGCCGTATAAGGCCATAAGCAAACAAGATAATGCTCACTCAGAAGCGGCAATCCTAGTGGCCGGGACTTTAATACAGGAAAATGTATCTGTTTTACCGGATTTCTACCAGCATGTCACATGCGCAACCAAAGTAAAAAATAAAATAAAAACTCTAGATCATCTTTACTCCACACACAGAGGCACGTACAAAGCTCTCCCTCACCCTCCATTTGGCAAATCTGACCATAATTCTATGATTCCTGCTTACAAGTAAAAACGAATGCAGGAAGTATCAGTGACTCACTCAATACGGAAGTAGTCAGATGACGCGGATGCTAAGCTACAGAACTGTTTGGCTAGCACAGACTGGAATATGTTCTGGGATTCATCCGATGACGAAGAGTATACCACATCAGTCACCGGCTTCATCGACAACGTCCCCTCCGTGACCATACTTACATATCCCAACCAGAAGCCATGGATTACAGGCAACATCTGCACTGAGCTAAAGTGTAGAGCTGCCGCTTTCAAAAGAGCGGGACACTAATCCGTACACTTAAGAAATCCTGCTATGCCCTCCAACAAACAATCAAAGCTTCAATACAAGACTAAAATTGAATCCTACTACACCGGCTCGGACGCTTGTCAGATGTGGCATGGAGCTGTCCAGTGATTGTCCAAACACACCAAGACAGTAGCCTACCAGACTAGCTAAAGCCTTACAAAGGTAACCTGCAGCATGAGCAAGACAAAGGGGAACAGGAAAAGGAGGGCCAAGCACGCCGCCATTCACATCTACGGGGCTGTAGTGGAGCGGTTCGAGAGCTTGGTGTCCACATCACTAACAAATTAATTGTCCAAACACACCAAGACAGTATTGAAGAGGGCAAGACAATTCCCAATCCCCCCCCTCAGGAGAATGAAAATATTTATTTGGCTTATGGATCCTCAAAAATATTCTACAAATGCATCATCGAACATCCTGACTAGTTTCATCACCGCTTGGTATGGCAACCCTGCTACAGAGGGTAGTGCGAATGGCCCAGAACATCACTGGGGCCAAGCTTCCTGCCATCCACGACCTCTATACCAGGCGGTGTCAGAGGAAGGCCCTAAAAATGATCAGACTCCAGCCTGTAAGGGCGTTCGTCTGTCGAAGGAGAAGCGGACCAAAATGCAGCGTGGGGGTTACTCATGTTCTTTAATGAAATAGAACAAAACAACAAATGGACCGTGAAAGGCTGTATAGGTTATCTTGTGACAACAAACACAGAGACAGGAACAATCACCCACAAACACAGTGAAACCCGGGCTACCTAAATATGGTTCCCAATCAGAGACAACGATAATCACCTGACTGATTGAGAACCGCCTCAGGCAGCCATAGACTTTCCTAGACACCCCTACTCAGCGACAATCCCAATACCTACTAAAACCCCAATACAAAAACACAACACAAAATAAACCCATGTCACACCCTGGCCTGACCAAATAAATAAAGAAAACACAAAATACTAAGACCAAGGCGTGACACAGCCCCCAAGTCAGACTGTTCTCTCTACTACCGCACGGCAAGGTCTAGGTCCAAAAGACTACAACAGCTTCTACCCCCCTAGGCATAAGACTGCTAAACAGTTAATCAAATGGCTACCCAGACTATTTGCATTGACCACCTTTTTTACATTGTGGATACTTGCTGTTTATCTATTTTTTGCTAAATAAAAGATTTCATTTTTGGGAGAAGCAATAGGAGGCTCATTAATGGCTGGAATGGAAAGGTATCAGACATATGGAAACCACGTTGGACTCTGTTCCATTCATGCCATTACAGTGAGCCTGTCCTCCTATAGCTCCTCCCACCAGCCTCAGTGATGGAGACATACCACCATTAAACCTGTGGTCATTGACCTCTTGGTGTAGTTATTGTTAGTGGATAGGTTAAACAGTAACAACTGTACCTTCCAGAATGTTTGCAGAAGCTAAGGGATGTCAAAGTAATTTGACCACCCAAAGCAGAAGGTCAGTGCGAGCAATGATGTCCACACAATAAATGGTCAATTTACACATTCCTAACTTGTATCCAAATGGAGAAATTGGTCTTGAAAACATTTAGATGTTATATTACATTTAAAAAGAGCATTCCATAATTTCTCTTTTCAAGAATGATTTTGCAAGTAGTACAGTTTGGCACAGTGGACCGAGCACGTGTGTCATTCGGCCAAATTTAAGCCTCGACCTATTTGCCCAATTAGGTGTGTATCACTCATTTTTGTCATCTTGGATGATCTCCAACACTGCACTAAGAATTATACATAATATACAGTATAATCCTTCTTTGAAAACATCTCCAGATTGAATTAAAGTTTGCATCCGGTGCTCTACAGCAATTGGGCCAAAGAAAGAAGGTATGTAACTACATTATGGATTGCTGTCAGTTCAAAGCTTATTTAATGTCATTAATTTAATATGTATGTTAGGTGAAATGCAAGGTGCAAAGGGCAGGACTGTGTCCATTGTGCGGGTGGATATGTGTTTTGTTCTTTTATCCAAGTGAAGCATCTTGTAAAAGGTATGTTCTTACACATGTCAGGGGCGGCAATGTGCTGGTGAGAGAGATGTTTGGTTTTTATGCTACCTGCATTCTTTGATTGTATCTGATATTCCTAAAATGTACATTTGTTTGTCACAAAGGAGCTCATTCGTTTAGAATTTGCATGTCTTTCACTACTTGACATTTTCACATTTCAGCTGACAATGGTGGTGCGGTATCTACATAAATGCAATGTATGTAGACCACCTTGTACCTAGCCAATTGTACATATAGCTAAGCCTGGTACCTCAACTATTCAAAGTGGCAGTTAGTGGTAGTAGTGACCATAATTATTTTATGGGAGTGATTTAACTGAGTAATATATTACATAATTACAACATAGGCGTGGCATGTTAAAAAATGTAACGTGGTTGCAAAACGGCTACAGTTGAAGTCGGAAGTTTACATACACCTTAGCCAAATATATTTAAACTCAGTTTCACAATCCTTGACATTTAATCCTAGTAAAAATTCCCTGTCTTAGGTCAGTTAGGATCACCACTTTATTTTAAGAATGTGAAATGTCAAAATAATAGTAGCAAATTATTTATTTCAGCTTTTATTTCTTTCATCACATTCCCAAAGGGTCATACGTTTACATACACTCAATTAGTATTTGGTAGCATTGCCTTTAAATTGTTTAACTTGGGTCAAGCGTTTCGGGTAGCCTTCCACAATAAGTTAAGGTGAATAAGGTGAATTTTGGCCCATTCCTCCTGACAGAGCTGGTGTAACTGAGTCAGATTTGTAGGCCTCCTTGCTCGCACATGCTTTTTCAGTCAGTTCTGCCCACAAATGTTCTATTGGATTGAGGTCAGTGCTTTGATGTCCACTCCAATACCTTGACTTTGTTGTCTTTAAGCCGTTTTGCCACAACTTTGGAAGTATGCTTTGGGTCATTGTTCATTTGGAAGACCCATTTGTGACCAAGTTTTAACTTCCTGACTGATGTCTTGAAATGTTGCTTCAATATATTCACGTAATTAGACGCTCATGATGCCATCTAATTTTATGAAGTGCACCAGTCCCTCCTGCAGCAAAGCACCCCCACAACTTGATGCTTCCACCCCCGTGCTTCACGGTTGGGATGGTGTTCTTCGGCTTGCAAGCCTCCCCCTCAAAACATAACGATTGTCATAATGGGCACACAGTTCTATTTTTGTTTCAGACCATAGGACATTTCTCAAAAGTACGCTCTTTGTCCCCATGTGCAGTTTCAAACTGTAGTCTGGGGTTTTTTTAATGGTGGTTTTGGAGCAGTGGCTTCTTCCTTGCTGAGCGGCCTCTCAGGTCATGTCGATATAGGACTCATTTTACTGTGGATATAGATACTTTTGTACCCTTTTCCTCCAGCATCATCACAAGGTTCTTTGCTGTTGTTCTGGGATTGATTTGCACCAAAGTACGTTAATCTCTAGGAGACGGTATGATGGCTGCGTGGTCCCATGGTGTTTGTGCAGATGAACGTGGTACCTTCAATTGCACCCAAGGATGAACCAGACTTGTGGAGGTCTACAAAAAAAACATATTCGGTCTTGGCTGATTGCTTTTGATTTTCCCATGATGTCAAGCAAAATGGCACGCCTTGAAATACATCCACAGGTACACCTCCAATTAACCTATCAAACTCTTCTAAAGCCATGACATAATGTTCTGGAATTTTCCAAGCAGTTTAAAGGCACAGTCAACTTAGTGTATAGTGTAAACTTCTGACCTACTGGAATTGTGATACAAGCTGTAAACAATTGTTGGAAATTACTTGTCATGCACAAACTAGATGTCCTAACCGATTTGCCAAAACTATAGTTTGATAACAAGAAATTTGTGGAGTGGTTGAAAAACGAGTTTAATACACTAACCTAAGTGTATTTCAACTGTACATGAAACTCCCTTCATCATAATCATGCAGGACTCTTTGGCATGATTTAATGTGATAAATGTCACTGTCATCATTTACCTGAACATTTCAGAGAGACAAGGATAGATAAAGGGGAGATGGAAACGGTGTCCACGCGGCACCGAAAGGGACACATAATCGGGTCAGGGTACGTTGGGCTCAAGCCAGACAGAATTTGGGAAACTGGTAACTACAGTAGTTATGAGGGGATCGGACAGTGAGGAAAAACAGTAGCAGAGAACACCAAGATTGGCAAATTCGCCACTGGCGCCCTGTGCTCTTCACAGATGAAAGCAGGTTCACACTGAGCATGTGACAGACATGACAGAGTCTGGAGACGCCGTGGAGAACGTTCTGCTGCCTGCAACATCCTCCAGCATGACCGGTTTGGCAGTGGGTCAGTCATGGTGTGGGGTGGCATTTCTTTGGGGGGGGCCGCACAGCCCTCCATGTGCTCGCCAGAGTTAGCCTGACTGCCATTAGGTACCGAGATGAGATCCTCAGACCCCTTGTGAGACCATATGCTGGTGCAGTTAGCCCTGGGTTCCTCCTAATGCAAGACAATGCTAGACCTCATGTGGCTGGAGTGTGTCAGCAGTTCCTGCAAGAGGAAGGCATTGATGCTATGGACTGGCCCGCCTGTTCCCCAGGCCTGAATCCAATTGAGCATATCATGTCTCGCTCCATCCACCAATGCCACATTGCACCACAGACTGTCCAGGACTTGGCGGATGCTTTAGTCCAGGTCTGGGAGGAGATCCCTCAGGAGACCATCCGCCACCTCATCAGGAGCATGCCCAGGTGTTGTAGGGAGGTCATACAGGCACGTGGAGGCCACACACACTACTGAGCCTAATTTTGACTTGTTTTAAGGACATTACATCAAAGTTGGATCAGCATGTAGTGTGGTTTTCCACTTTAATTTTGAGTGTGACTCCAAATCCAGACCTCCATTTGATTTCCATTGATAATTTGTGTGATTTTGTCAGCACATTCAACTATGTAAAGAAAAAAGTATTTCATAAGAATATTTCATTCATTCAGATCTAGGATGTATTATTTTAGTGTTCCCTTTATTTTTTTGAGCAGTGTATTTTGCCTCCAACATCCGGTGATTTTGCAGAGAGCCACATCAATTTACAGAAATACTCATAATAAACATTGCTAAAAGATACAAGTATTATACATGGAACTTCAGATACTTATCCTTAACCTCACGGGTAGAGGACGCAAATGCATTTTGCCCCCAAGGATAGGGAGGAGGATCGTGAGAGAAGCAACAAAATTCCCAAGAATCACTGTGAAAGAATTGCAGGCCTTGGTGGCGTCTTGGGGTCACCAGGTTTAAAAAATAAATAAAAAAGCACCATCAGATGCCACCTCCACAACCACAGGCTCTTTGGAAGGGTTGCCAGAAGAAAGCCATTAATGACCCCAAGATACAGATGCAAGCTCTTGGAGTTTGCCAAACGTCATTTAAATTATGACTGGAAGAAGGTATCTGACCAGAGCACAGCATCGGCATGTTTGGACCAAAAAGCTCTATTTTTGTCTCATCAGAACACATGACCTTCTCCCATTCCTCCTCTGGATCATCCAGATGGTCATTGGCAAACTTCAGACGGGCCTGGACATGCGCTGGCTTGAGCTGGGGGACCTTGCGTGCACTGCAGGATTTTAATCCATGACGGCGTAGTGTGTTACTAATGGTTTTCTTTGAGACTGTGGTCCCAGCTCTCTTCAGGTCATTGACCAGGTCCTGCCGTGTAGTTCTGGGCTGATCCCTCATCTTCCATTATATACCAAAGAAGTGCCTGTTGCACAATGAGACAGATGTATAAATGTGGCATTTCCACTCACTATGAAATATGGTGATGAGAGGAAGCCCAGTGACCGGCAAGGGGAGAAGATGGAGCAAGATCGATTGACAGACATTTGGTCTCCATACAGTTCTGTTTCCAAAACTATAATGTAACAGAGTGGACTACCCTTTGACAAAGTCTAAAAAAAATGTTGTTTAGGATTGCAAGGGCAAGTAGGTGTTCCCTAATGTAAATATGCAAATAAATGCTAGAGCGGCCAATTGGATCTCACTACCTCGGTTGGCTCTGCCCACCTTGTTTGTTCTGCTCCCAATGGAAACGACATGCTCTGGTCAATCTTGAGGTAGTTTTGCAAATCTTTGCCTCAAGTCTGCCAGAAAAGCAGGTACACCCTCCAGCCCAGTAGGTGGCTGTGATCAGAGAAAGAGAGGCCCAACTCGGCCTCCATCCAGCAAGTCGCGTTTTTCGTTGTGTTGTCAAACAAGGAGGTCAATGAGTGTCGAATTTGAGCAACAAAAACATGAATTGCTTATTTTCTACGTGAGGTTTATTTAATCGAATACATATTTCTTAATGCTTAAATTGTTACGAGTGTACTGATATAATTAGGACACCTGACATCCTGGTAATGATGAGAAAAACACACATCAGCACTGTCTCGAGATGGCTATGGATTAGATGAGGCTAGTAGGATTGCATCTCTCCCTTAAATACATGTGGTTGACGTCAATAATCCTCGAATATTCAAAAGAGGGTGACAATAAGAGATCCACCAATCCAAATAAAGGATAGGCGGGAGCTAGACAGCCCACTGGGCAATTTAGGACAACGACTCCCATTGTTAGGGCGGAGAGACATGCACATCTTGTCAGTATTTCCATAATCTTTGCTGTAATGAACCAAATGTTGGCATTAGCCGTCAACAGAAGAAGACCAAAAAAGTTGCATGCTGGGAAGATGGCCGACACCAGTGCGGCTAGTGAAGAATGAGAGGACGAGAAACCGAATACAGTTCTTGCGGCAAATGTCATCAATCGTTTTAAAACGATTTCCGGTGTAGGTGCGTCCGAGCTACCAGGGAAAATAATATATTGTGTCAGTGTGAATAAGTCAAACGCATTGTCAATAATACCAACCCATATCCGCTCCTGGATAGAGAGGACAGAGCGAGGCGAATTGAAACCTAGGTCAAGACAGTTTGCAAAAAACGGTGTCATTGCAATGGACGTCCATGACCAAAGAATTACAGTATTCCACGATTAACTAGCTAATTAAATTTGGTAAATTAGTTAAAATGCTCAACCGATATAGTGAACGTTTTAATTGATGGGCTGGCTGTCACTCCTATGTTTCGCTTAACTTCTTGGGAGTGTCACGGTCAGATGACAGACTGACTGTCATTGCTCCCAGTGAGATACTCAACGGCAACACCCATCTGGATATTCCTCTTGCGTTGACAAACATGTAAGTACATGTTCGTGATTGTCATTGTAGCTGACTTGTTTACCATATTAATCCCATAGCTTTTTCTTAATATGATGGTTAGGTAGCAGGGCCAGTTGACGCCTTGTAGCCGTCCTAGTTAACTATCCTTACTATCTGAAATGTCCCCCGGCCCTTAGACACTTGTTGCCAATGGCAGATTTTCCCCTGCTAGTAGTAGTTAGTGTTGCAAGTATCAGTGGAAATGTGATGTAGCTAACTAAATTTGAATGATTTACACATTTCACTGGTGTAACCCGTTCTAGTCGCCGCATGTGATAAATGCAATTTGACTTTGATTTGTTAGATTTGCAGCCTTAGACATTTAGCGTCCTACTGCTAACTAGTTAGCTACAGTATATGTAGCTAACTAGTTGACTAAAACATGCTAGATATCCTACGCTTAGATTTTTTGCAGACATTTATGCTTTGATTTCTGGATAGGGTGTTTGTTTTCAGGATAGCTCAACTAACAATGGCATTACTAGTTAGTTGAGGAAAATCGTCAAAGGTTGAGTGGGAACATTCCTTATGCTGTAGGGCAAATTTGGTTAGTTACCTGTTCAAATTTACTCCGGGGGGGGGGGGGGGGGGGGTTGGGTATACGAACGGGATTTTTTTTTCTTCTGACTCTGTACTCAACTAACATTACTGCAATGTAACTGAAGACTCTATTCTAGGCCCAACTAAAGATACTGCCCTGTCAACATGTTTAATGATCAGCTATAAAATCTGTGTATTTGGAGGTGGCATACTTGTAGGATTAAGGCTACCTCCAGAAATATTAGAAGTAGTACTTGCCTATGACAGATTATAAAGCTGACAGTTTCTCTCGTTGACCAATGAGTGAACACATGACTGCTGAACAGCTAATCAAATGGCTACCTTTACTGTTGACCCACCCCCTCTGTTTTTACACTGCTGCTACTCGCTGTTTATTTATGCATAAATCACTTTAACCCTACCTACTTGTACATATTACCGCAACTAAGCTATATCCCCTTACATTGACTTGGTACTATTCAGCCTTGTTGGTTAAGGGCTTATAAGTAAGCATTTCACGGTAAGGTCTACATCTGATGTATTCAGCGCATGTGACAAATACAATTGAGTGGCCTACATTTTCACGCTACGAAACATTTAACAAACATGTCTAGTTGGTGTGGTGGTTACACCAATCAGGTGTACACTAACACATTTTCAGAATGGTTCTTGGTCTCCCCTCCCTCATCCCCATTCTTTGTTTTAGAGGGATTCACCCTCTCTCCCTCTAGCTGCAGGCTACCTGTGACCTGTTGTGAATGCAGAGCCTGCAGACTAGTCTATGGTCGATAGAATTAGTCTCTTAGCCCACAGCCTAGTCCTTCACTGTCTGAGTTGGATGGTTTATCGTTGTACTCACATGTGTGCATCCCAAATGGCACCCTATTCGGTGTTTCCCTGGTCAAAAGAAGTACACTACATAAAGAAAAGGGGGGCCATTTGGGACAGATCCCATAACTCACCTCATTTTGTCAGTGAAGGCTCCCATATATCAGACAAAACTCAGTCGGACCTCATTATTGCAATGGAAAAATGGTAGATGTTACAGGTTTTGTTTATGTTGAGGTTGGACCTTTATCATGTATAGCACATGGGCAGTCATCTCGTTAGTCAGTATGTGTTACACCTGTGCTGGCTTGTCCATCTCATTAGTCGGAAGGTGTTTCACCTGAGCTGGTCCAGGTGCTATTTAAGTGGCTGGCCAAGTGCTCCAGTTGTCTGGAGAGTTGTGGAGGGTCAACACCTTTTAGTTGGTGTGCCCTATTTGAGTTCTAGAAGAAAATAAAAAAACATTCCTTTGTCTGCTTATCCCTGTTTATATTTTGATTATCTTTTTGTCTAAGTTTGGTGTGTTTTCTTTTGTTTGCCTCTTGGGAACATTTTGTGGGTGTCTTTTCAAATCAAATTGGTCACATACCCATATTTATCAGATGTTATTACGGGTGTAGGGAAATCTAACAATTTACAACGATACACACTAGGGATGCACGATATATCGGTTAACATATTGGAATCGGCCGAAATTGGCAAAAAAAAATGCCAACATCGGTATCAGCCGCTGTCTAGTTTAACGCCCCGATGTGCAAAACCGATGTTAAGGCTGACGTGCATACCTATATAACGTAGGTACATTATATAATGACGCCACGTAACATTTTGCTCTATACGTGCAACAGCGTCTCAAACTAGCCCCCCAATGTCTGCTGTGTAGATCGAGCTGTCATTTGAAAGAGTAACAATATTTCAGCGAGACAACTCAAAGGTGAAATCCATTAAAGACAATATAATGGAATTCATTGCCCTTGACAATCAACTGTTCTCTGTTGTGGTTGACGTTGGCTTTCGCCCGACTGGTCGAGCACCGGTACACACTACCAAGTGCATTATTTTTCAGATGTTTCCCTAACATAGTTGCATAGTAATAGCGTCACTGCTATTAGCTTCACAACATACATACTATGGAACGCCGTTTGGGTCTTTGCGTGTCAAAAAAGATACAGTAGCACTGTCAAAGTTGTACAAGAAAGTCTGCAAACACCGGCCACGAACGATGTGTTTACAATACCGCATCGGTAATAAAGCATAATTTGTTTTACCGTAACTTCTGGGGTAGCTAGCTTTAGCATCAATACAACCAGCCTGAAAACAATGACCAGTAAACCTGCAGTCATTTTCATTATCTTTAGCAATGATTTAAGAATCCTTGTAAGTATTAGCTAAGTTGCCACTTGTTGTTCGCCTATTGAAATTTAACTTCAGTTCATGAATATAGCTAGTCAGCAATTTAACCCTGTTGCCCAAACGTTATAAGCAGCCAGCTAGCTTCGTCTGGCTCGTGAGGCTCAACTGTAAAACGGTATGTACACATTATTAAAGTGACCAGTGATTCCATAGCTGTGTTCAAATACCCATACTAACATGTAGAATAAAAGAGGAAGGGAAGCGTTGCTAAGGTACACAATAGTAGATTTTGGTAGACAGAAGGGGCTCTTTTTTTTTAAAAGGGGTAAATTGGTTATCAAAAAGAAGGACCAAGGCACTCTTCGTATAATACATTTAAATGCCTTTATTTCTATGGCATGTTCATTGGAAACCACGTGTAAAAAAAAAATATATAATTGAACATGCCACACAAATAAAGTCATTTTTATTTATTATATGAAGTGCCTTGGGCCACCTTTCTTTTTGATAACCCATACTGTATACTACATACTTAATGAGTATATACTATTAGTTCATTTTAGTGAACGGTATCGTTTTATTTGCGCGTACCAGATCTTTACCTGTCTACTGGAAGTTGATCTTGTTGCTATGCAACCTCTTGCTAGTTTGTTAGCATAACAAATGACTAGCTACACATTTTACGATTTTCGTTGTGTTCGTAAATTCTGATTGCTTCGCTCTCGGCAAGTTCAGAACGCACTCTGGCTGAGGAGTAGGGTTGATCCGAGCGTTCTGACCTTACAACAGCTTGGGTGCTTGACTGCCAACTGGCTAACGTCGGCTAGTTACTTCCGGACACATGAGAGAACACCTCACTCTGACCATTTTACTCAACCTAGCAGAGCTGGTTAAGCTGTTTTCATGTTATTCAGATCGTTGGTGACTAACTGTGCTGCTGGCAACAATTATTTTTTTGGGGGGTATACTGACACAGGCCATATTCAACAGGTGTTGAGCGTTTGTAAATTCACAAGTTACTCTGCACTCTGAAATAGAAGTAGTTAGCCAGAATTAACAATGTCCATTTGAGAACGCACTAAAGAATGACGTGAATAATCAAGTCGAGAGAATTCTCTTGGGGAGGTCATACGGTCGGCATTTGATTGTGAGGTATTCTAGGTCGGGTGAACAAAAGGTCTTTAGTTCCTGTACATTATCACATTCACACCATGAGTAGTTAATCATGAAACATACACCATCGCTCTTCTTCTTCTTCGCAGAGAGTTCTTTATTCCTGTCTGCACTATTTACTGAACCCAGCTGGTTGCATGGCCGGAGACAGTATATCCAGAGAGCCACGATTCTGTGAAACGGAGAATGTTACTGTCCCTGATGTCTCTGTGGAAGGAGATCCTTACCCTGAGCTCTACTTTAATGTCCAGGGACGGAACATTTGCGAGTAAATTACTCGGAAGCGGTGGATGTTGTGCACGCCTCCTGAGTTGGACTAGATTACCTATTCTCTGCTGGCGGTGTCTTGGAGCAGCCTCTGGGTTAAGTTCAATTGCCCTGCGGGGCGTACGAACAAAGGATCTAATTCAGTTCCACTTGTTGCTTTCAGTGGACACCCCCATGAGTGTCTCAGAACCTCTCCTAAAAACCCACCCGTTTTGGTTGTTGTCAGTGACTGTTTGCGACATTATTTGTTTTTCTTGCTGGGAAATGGGTGTTCGTCCGGGATTTAGTTTTCCATGAGTATGGTAGTTGCTCTAGTCACCTAATCTGAAGCTCTGCTGTGCCAAGATATTCAAAATACACTTATGTGGTGACATCCACCCTGAGAGGTTATTAGATTTTGTGGAATAGTTTTGAAAGTTGCATGAACACACAGGCTAATAAAAAATAAAGCCGTGGACTTTACGTTGGAAGCATTTGTGGAAAACCCTACTTGTGAGATGCTAGATTTAATGTACAAAAGCAAATCCGCTCGTCATTGCAAAGCATCTGGCCATCCGAATGCAGTAGTCATATTTGATCGGTACTGCTTTGGAGGAGGAGGAAATCCGGACAGAGCGAGAGAGGCTGATGGAAAAGGGCGCTACCGTTGTTAGTGGGGTGAATCCCATAAAGTAAATGCAAAATTGGAGCAACAGGGAAAGACAAGATGAGCGTGCAGACAAACATGAAGAACGTGAACATGCCATCTGATGAAGAGACAAGAGTTCTTCCAGATCTATGAATCCATCCTGACACGCTCAACTGAGTTTTTGATCTTGGTCTGAACAGCCTTCAAGGAAGGTTTTCATCTCAATGTAGCCTATTTGTTTTCATTAATGTCTATTTTCTTGTTTCCTGTGCAGTGTTTGAATCATTTACTTGATGTCACTGTACTGCTTTGCACTTAGGTGTGTGTGTGTGTGCGCACAATGGGAATCTCCAGGTATTCTCACACAGATTCTCATTAGGAATGTGTGTTTTGTTTAGTAAATTCTTTCCCTTTTCACCCCTTCCTCTCTCCCTGTAGGTGTAGTCTGCAGTGCCTCAGCGGTGTACTAGCCTGTGTAGTATGCTGTGGCTGTCCTCCAGCCCAGGCCTCCTGAGCTGCGAAACCATAATCCCTTTGCCCCTCTACCAGCGACACGCCTGCCGCCTTAGCGCCCTCGCTCTCGCCCTCGCCGGCATGTACACTACCCGCCTGTACAGCGCAGTAGGTGGTGGTGGAGGAGGAAAGCCTGGACGCCGGCCGGGCCTGGGGGGTGGAGGTCTGCCCATGCTGGAGAACCACCCCCACCACCACCCTCTCCCACCACACCAACATCCCCACCACGTGCCTCCTCCACCTCCCAGCTACCCGCCCATCTACCAGGGGCGCCCTGACCCTCACCGTGGGCCCCACTTTCACAGTCACCACCACCACCAACACTACCATCCCCACCCACACATGGCCCCTCCTCTGCCTCCACCCATCCCCCCGCATCCCCACTACCAGACACACGCCCACCTGCACCACCACGGCACTGTTGGCGCCGCCGGCAACAACAAGAAGAAGACGTGGAACTTCATCCACGAGAAGATGAGCTACGACACCTTCTTCACTATGAAGAGGCTGATCGAACGCTCGCGGAGAGCGGACGAGGTGCTGCGCTGGGTGACGCAGAACCCAGGTAAGATTTCACACAACCATTACCCCATCGCACTGCAGAAGATCGGCCAACTACTACAGGCCGGGGCTGGGGGAGGAGGAGGAGGAGGGGGCGGCAGAGGCGGCTCGGATGCAGCCCTGGTTCTCTCTCCCGGAGTCGGTGGAGGAGAAAGAGTGGAGAATGAAGGTCGACAGATCTTGGAGCACCTGGACTTCCAGACGCTGTGCGACTCCATTGTGAGGGACTGTGCCAAGTTTGACAACTTCAGCATTGTCAACTGCCTGTACGCTGTGGCAGCATTAGGTGAGTCTAGGTGATCTGTGGCAGCATTAGGTGAGTCTAGGTGATCTGTGGCAGCATTAGGTGAGTCTAGGTGATCTGTGGCAGCATTAGGTGAGTCTAGGTGATATGTGGCAGCACTAGGTGATATGTGGCTGCACTAGGTGATATGTGGCAGCATTAGGTGAGTCTAGGTGATCTGTGGCAGCATTAGGTGAGTCTCGGTGATATGTGGCAGCATTAGGTGAGTCTAGGTGATCTGTGGCAGCATTAGGTGAGTCTAGGTGATCTGTGGCAGCATTAGGTGAGTCTAGGTGATCTGTGGCAGCATTAGGTGAGTCTAGGTGATCTGTGGCAGCATTAGGTGAGTCTAGGTGATCTGTGGCAGCATTAGGTGAGTCTAGGTGATCTGTGGCAGCATTAGGTGAGTCTAGGTGATCTGTGGCTGCACTAGGTGATCTGTGGCTGCGCTAGGTGAGTCTAGGTGATCGCATGGAGGCAGCTCTGTTTCCCATACTTGGATTTGTTGGGAGTGTGAACGCGATTTTTTTCATATTGCTAGTGTATGATCAGCAGGTGTTTTTAGTACAAAGTATTTTATATTATGTAGGATATGTGAACATTGTGAAATGGCATCTACTACTTTATATGTGTATTCACTTGGTATCGAATATAGATATGAAAATAATTTGTGTACATGTGAAAAAAACTGAATGCACTTGTCTGGACTATTAAACGGACTTATATTACTTGAAAAATAAATAAATTAAGTAAGCCAAATAAACCCTAAACCTCCCGCCTCCTCCAGGCCTTCCCAGCGACTCGCGGGTAGTGCAGGTGCTGGAGGCTGAGTCCCAATCACGACTGGGCCAGTTTAACCAGAAGGACGTGTCCATGGTGTTCAGCTCCAGCATGAAGCTGCACCCCAGCAGCCAGCACCCGCTCACCGAGGCCTGCCTGGCGGGCTTGGAGAAGAACCTGGAGCGGGAGCGTCACCCGCAGACCCTCTTCCTGCTGCTCTCCTACTACCGCCTCAAGTGGCGCTCGCTGCAATCCAGTGAGGCTGCAACGGCCGAGATCGTGGCCAATATACCACCCAACCCGGAACAGCTCCTGGCCAACAGGTACGGTTGGGATGACGGTTGATTACCCATTCATGGTAAAATAGACAAATGTTTTCTTGTTCTGTAAGAGGCCATCCAAGTAGAGGAAATGTGAGTTATGCAGTACGACTAGGTCACTATCGATAGTCATAAATGGAGGAAATGTTTTCAAAAATAACATAGTATTCTTATTGCACTTGCATTACAGAGGTACTACCTCTGTTTTAAAACCTTTCATCCCATTTTTGTTTACTGAACACAATCTAGGTGTGATCTGTTCCTGAGTGTAATTTTAAATGTCAGTTATTGTGATGAAAGCAGTTATGGCGATACTTAGTACACTGAACAAAAATATAAATGCAACGATTTCAAAGAATTGAGTGAGTTACATTTCATTAAGGAAATCAGTCAATTGAAAATACATTTTATTAGGCCCTATGGATTTCACATAACTTTAAAAAACCTTTAAAAAAAAAAAAGGGTAGGGTTGTGGAGCAAAAAAAACAGTCAATATCTGGTGTGACCACCATTTACCTCATGCAGCGTGACACATCTCATTCTCATGCTGTTGATTGTGGCCTGTGGAATGTTTTCCCACTCCTCTTCAATGACTGCGAAGTTGCTGGATATTAGCGGGAACTGGAACACGCTGTCGATCAAGAGCATCCAAAACATGCTCAATGTTGTGACATGTCTGAGTGTGCAGGCCATGGAAAAACTGGGACATTTTCAGCCTCAAGGGATTGGGTACAGATCTTTGCGACATGGGGCTGTGCGTTATCATGCTGAAAAGTGACGTGATAAATGCGAATGAATGGCACGACAATGGACCTCAGGATCTCGTCAAAATATCAGCCCATTCAAATTGCCATCGATAAAATGTAATTTGTTCATTGTCTGTAGTTTATGCCTGCCCATATCATAACCCCACCGCCACCATGGAGCACTCTGTTCACAACGTTGACATCAGAACCACTTGCCCATATGTCTGCCCGGTACAATTGAAACCAGGATTCATCTGTGAAGAACATATTTCTCCAGCGTGCCAGTGGCCATCAAAGGTGAGCATTTGCACACTGAAGTTCGTTACGACGCCAAACTGCAGTCAGGTCAAGACTGGTGAGGACGACGTGCACGCAGATGAGCTTCCCTGAGACGGTTTCTGACACTGTGCAGAACCTCTTCAGTTGTGCAAACCCACAGTTTCATCAGTTCCTGTGTGCAGTTGTGAAGCCGGTTTGACGTACTGCCAAGTTCTCAAACGACAGTGCCTTCAGAAAGTATTCAGACCACAACGCTTTTCCCACATTTTGTTATGTTACAGCCTTATTCTAAAATTGATTACATTGTTTTCTTCCTCATCAATCTACACACAATACCCCATAATGACATCACAATACCCCATAATGACATCACAATACCCCATAATGACGAAGCAATAACTGTTTAAAAAAAAAAATGTTTACTAATTTTTTACAAATCATAAACTGATATCACATTTACACAAGTATTCAGACCCTTTACTCAGTATTTTGTTGAAGCACCTTTGGCAGCGATTACAGCCTTGCGTCTTCTTGGGTATGACGTTACAGGCTTGGCACACCTGTATTTGGGGAGTTTCTCCTATTCTTCTCTGCAGATCCTCAATCTCTGTCAGGTTGGATGGGGAGTGTCGCTGCACAGCAATTTTCAGGTCTCCAGAGATGTTCGATTGGGTTCAAGTCCGGGTTCTGGCTGGGCCACTCAAGAACATTCAGAGAGTTGTCCCAAAGCCACTCCTGCATTGTCTTGGCTGTGTGGAGCAGGTTTTCATCTAGGATCTCTGTACTTTGCTCCGTTCATCTTTGCCTCGATCCTGACGTCTCCCAGTCCCTGCCGCTGAAAAACATCCCCACAGCATGATACTGCCACCACCATGCTTCACGGTAGGGATCTTGCCAGGTTTCCTCCAGACGTGACGCTTGGCATTCAGGCTAAAGCATTCCATCTTGGTTTCATCAGACCAGAGAATTTGGTTTCTCATGGTCTGATAGTCTTTAGGTGCCTTTTGGTGAACTCAAAGTGGACTGTCATGTGCCTTTGGCAAATGAGAAATGCTCACAGGGACATGAACACATTTGTGCCAAAAAATGTAGAGAAATGAGCTTTTTGTGTGTATGTAAAATTTCAGGGATCTTGTATTTCAGCTCATGAAACATGGGACCAACACGTTACATGTTGCGTTTATATTTTTGTTTAGTATAATTAGTATCACGATACTTGGTAATATCGCGATAATGGATGTTATCATGATACCAAATTCCACCATTGTCCCGCACAACCTACCAACAGGAAGATCCTCCGACTGGTCAAGCACACACTGGCTAGCGTAAGTGGCGTGCGCGACCAGGAGATGGCGCTGCTGGACGAGATGCTGGCTACTTGCGTACGCGAGGCTAGTAACAAGAGCCTGGAGATCATCTTCAGCTCCCACCTATTCTACCAGAACAGACAGGAGAGGTTTGTGTGCAGCCTGGCTGGTGAGTTTTCCTCTCCTCTGCTCTTCTGCCATTCTCTGACAGCTGTTTTAATCTGTCGCTTTCTCCATCTTTCTATCATTCCCAAGATAACCTGGTCTTTTCCTAATAGAGGAGCTGCCTAAAAAAGTGGACAGCATAACCCCATACACCATGGCCCTCATTGCCAAATACATCGCCCGCCACCGGCTCAGAGAGACTCGACTCCTCGACACCATCGCTGATTTCCTGGTCAAGAAGGGAGAATACCTGGATAGCAAGGTAAGGTGTCCCACTCATCTACAAAATCTCTGTCTTATGTTTAAACAGCTGTTGAGCGACTCGGGTGCAGTGTTTATTGGTTATTATTGGGCTATATGAGGGCTATTACACCTGAAATAAAGTGCTGTTTATTTACACACATTATGGGTTCTTATACCATGGCATTGTTGAATTCTTGTTTCTGATTGGTTTGAAAGGCATTCTAGAGTGTAAAGGGTGGCCACTACTCCATAGTAGAAGCTATCAATAACCAGGTTTCCATCCAACCTTTTTTATGTGAGTAAAGTACATGTTGGATAAAAAAAAAATCACTAAAGACCTGATTGAAACAAAACAAAATATGTTAGACACGGTGGTCTTTTTGTAGTACTAGATTTATTCTCTGATCCTTTGATTGGGTGGACATGTAAGTTCATGATACAAGAGCTCTGATAAGGTTGGAGGTCGTCCTCCGGATGTTGTCATAATTACTGTGTAAGTCTATGGAAGGGGGTGAGAACCATGAGCCTCCAAGGTTTTGTATTGTAGTCGGTGTACCCAGAGGAGGACGGAAGCTAGCTGTTCTCGGGCTGCACGATGGTGCTACCCCACAGAGTGCTGTTGAGGCTACTGTAGACGTTCATTGCAAAACAGTGTGTTTTAATAAATTATTGGGTGACGTGAATGTATTTAGTATAGTTTTATCTAAACTTTCACTATGTTTCTGAAGTTCACTGAGGAGGATGGTCCTCCCTTTCCTCCTCTGAGGATACTCCACTGGTACAAAGACCAGAGTGGGCCCATATTTTTTTTTATTTCACCTGACCTTTAACTAGGCAAGTCAGTTAAGAACCTATTCTTATTTACAATGACTGCCTACAATAAGGCAAAAGGAATCCTGCAAGGATGGGGGTTGGTATTAAAAATAAATGAAATAAAATTATATGACAAAACACATCACGACGAGAGACAACACAACACTACATAGAGAGAGACCTAAGACGACAACACAGTACGGTAGCAACACAGTACGGTAGCAACACAGTACGGTAGCAACACAGCACGGTAGCAACACAGCACGGTAGCAACACAGCACGGTAGCGACACAGCATGGTAGCGACACAGCATGGTAGCGACACAGCACGGTAGCGACACAGCATGGTAGCAACACAGCATGGTAGCAACACAGCATGGTAAGCGACACCACGTGACTACAACATGGCAGCAGCACAAACGGGTACATTGTTAGGCACAGACAACAGCACAAAGGGCAAGAAGGTATAGACAACAATACATCACGCAAAGCAGCCACAACTGTCAGTAAGAGTGTCCATGATTGAGTCTTTAAAATTTATACGGCAGCATTTTGTTTTGGGTGACAAAACAATCAGTAGAGTTGAAAATGCGACAGAAACCCCCCAGCAGGTGGGAATTTAACCGCAAAAGTTATTTTTATGTGCACTACGTCGTCACGCACAGCTTTTTATCTGCATCAAGTCAATTTGGTGGAAACTCTGGTGGGAAAATGCAGTTGATATGGGTTTGATTGAAGCAGTTATCGCGCGCGATACTTAGTAGTTAGTATCATAATAATAAAGGTAATATCACGATAATGGGTTTCTCTCTTTTATTTCTCCACAAGGTAATCCAAAAGCTTGTGTTCCCCTTCAGCCGGATGAGCTACCGGCCGTCCAACGAGGTCCAGTTCTTCTCCAAGCTGGAAGTGGTGCTGGAGCTAAAGGCCCTAAGCTCCCCGCTAGCCACAGTCAACATCCTCATGTCCCTGTTCCAGCTGGGCCACTTCCCTGGCCTGGTGCTGCACAAGGTCTTCTCCACCGCCTTCATCAGCAACGTCACCAGTAAGTGGGGAGACGCACACAGCGATCAAGCAACATCAAAGAGCAGCTATGTTTCATTTGTTTTTTCGACTGGCCCCTTTCAGTAGACACAATATAAATACAATAAATACAATTTTAAATCTCAAGACAAATGAATAACTAAGGAGTATGTTTACATGTGTTCAATAATACGATTGTTTTGAATATTCAGATTAAGATAATAATAGTTTGATTTAAAATGTTTTCATGCTTTTCAAGAAAACGATTTCCCTAAAAGTTTCCATGGACCCATCTGAGATCAGGCTACCCTAATCGCACTCTGATAAATGCAGAAAATCACCAATTAAAATAAACGTTTGGGAAGTATAATTGGGTAATGAGTTGGGACATAGCATTTGTATGTGAACTATTTCTAATGTGCAAACTTTGACATTTTCCATACTCGCTTCACTAGCGCAAAAGATGGAGCCTCGTGCTGGTCACGCTAGCTTATGAACAGAACAAATACACAGCTGGTACTCTGATTTGAAATATATTTATTTTTTTACAATAATTCAACAACAACAAAAAATCCAATATCTAGATGTTTTAATCGATGTATGCTTACGTCGATTTAAGATAAGCAGAGTACTGTTTGCATGACTAATTAAAGAACAGTCTGGCCTTAATGGCTATGTACTCTTAGAATCTCCCTCAGAGCCTGAGTCTTATCTAGGTTTCTTCCTTTCTAGGGAGTTTTTTTCCCTAGTCACGGTGCTTCTACATCTGCTTTGCTTACTGTTCGCGTTTTTAGGCTGGGTTTCTGTATATCACTTTGACATCTGCTGATATAAATGTATGTATACAGTGCCTTCAGAAAGTATTCAGACCCCTTGACTTTTTCCACATTTTGTTACGTTACAGCCTAAAATGAACATACCTTATTTACATAAGTAGTGCTATGAGACTCGAAATTGAGCTCATGTGCATCCTGTTTCCATTGAGCATCCTTGAGCTGTGTCTACAAGTTGATTGGAGTCCACCTGTGGTAAATTAAATTGATTGGACATGATTTGGAAAGGCACATCCCTGTCTATATGAAGTCCCACAGTTGACATTGCATTTCAGAGTAAAAACCAAACCATGAGGTCGAAGGAATTGTCCGTAGCACTCCGAGACAGGATTGAGTCGAGGCACAGATCTGGGGAAGGGGTACCAAAACATTTCTGCAGCATTGAAGGTCCCCAAGAACACAGTGGCCTCCATCATTCTTAAATGGAAGAAGTTCGAGAGCTGGCCATCCATCCAAACTGAGCAATTGGGGAGAAGTGCCTTGGTCAGGGATGTGACCAAGATCCCGATGGTCACTGACAGAGCTCTAGAGTTCCTCTGTGTAGATGGGAGAACCTTCCAGAAGGACAACCATCTCTTCAGCACTCCACCAGCACTCCAGGCCTTTATGGTAGAGTGGCTAGACGGAAGCCACTCCTCAGTAAAAGGCACATGACAGCCCACTTGAAGTTTGCCAAAAGGCACCTAAAGACTATCAGACCATGTGAAACAAGATGCTCTGGTCTGATGAAACCAAGATTAAACTCTTTGACCTTAATGCCAGCGTCACATCTGGAGGAAACCTGGTGGCATCATGCTGTGGGGGATGTTTTTCAGTAGCAGGGAGACTAGTCGGGATCGAGGCAAAGATGAACAGAGCAAAGTACAGCGAGATCCTTGATGAAAACCTGCTCCACACAGCCAAGACAATGCAGGAGTGGCTTTGGGACAAGTTTCTGAGTGTCCTTGTGTGGCCCAGACTTGAACCTGATCGAACATCTCTGGAGAGACCTGAAAATAGCTGTGCAGCAACGCTTCCCATCCAACCTGACAGAGCTTCAGAGGATCTGCAGAGAAGAATGGGAGAAACTCCCCAAATACAGGTGTGCCAAGCTTGTAGTGTCATACCCAAGAAGACTTGTGGCTGTAATCGCTGCCAAAGGTGCTTCAACAAAGTACTGAGTAAAGGGTCTGAATACTTATGTAAATGTGATATTTTAGTTTTTGATTTGTCATTATGGGGTATTATGTGTAGATTGAGGGGGGGGGAGGGAACAATTTAATCAATTTAGAATAAGGCTGTAATGTAACTAAATATGGAAAAAGTCTACTTCTAAATGTATATATACATACGTGTGTGTGTGTATATAATATATATTATACACACACACATTTGATGCATGAAGTTGAATATTACCCCCACATACCTCAACTCACTCCGATGTGCTTCATTTTCATGTTTGGTGATTTTAGACCGTTGCTCATGTCTATTTTTATTGCCCCCCCCCCCCCCCCATTTGTAGACAGCCCTTACGCTCTGATCGTGCGTCGCTACCTGTCTCTGTTGGACGCGGCGGTGGAGCTGGAATTCAGGGACTACACCGGTCCACGGCTCCAGGACACGCACAAGGTGCTCATGTTTGACCACGCGCTGACCGCTGACGAGGTCAATCGCAAATACAGGTACGGTGCAGTACTAGGGTGATCGGTTGACTAACTGTTAGGTGGCATTCTATTTTTGAAAGTTTCTATTTACGTCTGCCTTTTTTCATTGCGAATTCCAGTGAATCTCAAAGTATGTTTGTGTGTTTCACAGCTACAGGGGTCTTGTTGCTGAAGCCCTCAGACAGTTGGTTGGAGAGCATGGATACAAACAAGACGAGGTTCTGGCCCCTGGTTATTACACAGGTACACTGAATTTAACACACGCTCTGATGTTTGTTCAAAGGCCACTCTTAAGACTGTTACTGAACACAATGGTGTATTTTTTTATTTATTCTGTAGTACTGTAACCTCCTTTGGGGTTGTACAATTACAGAAACCTGAGGAATATTAGGGGAAACATTTTTATTTAAGCAGGCAGTCAATGCTGAGACCACGATCTTTCGCAGATGAGGCTTGTGTGAACACATCGATAAACAACAATTACGCTCTACATAGCTATACACACGGCAACACTCTACATGTCTATGGGCTCCCGAGTGGCGCAGCGGTCTAAGGCACTGCATCTTAGTGCAAGAAGCGTCACTACAGTCCCTGGTTTGAATCCAGGCTGTATCACAGTCCCATAGGGCAGCGCACAATTGGACCAGCGTCGTTCAGGTTTGGCCGGGGTAGGCCATCATTGTAAATAAGAATTTGTTAACCGACTTCCCTAGTTAAATAAAATTATATCTATACACACTACACACGAAACAGGAAAAGCTAAACAATCATATATATATATATTTTTTACCTTTATTTTACTAGGCAAGTCAGTTAAGAACAAATTCTTATTTTCAATGACGGCCTAGGAACAGTGGGTTAACTGCCTGTTCAGGGGCAGAACGACAGATTTGTACCTTGTCAGCTCGGGGATTTGAACTTGCAACCTTTCGGTTACTAGTCCAACGCTCTAACCACTAGGCTACCCTGCCGCATTGTTCAGTAAAAGGACCTCAAACATCTGCCTGAATTACCCAAGAGGCACCAACTCCACCAGCTTTTAAGGAGTTTTCCAGATCATTCTACATGAGACGAGCAAGAAAAAAAAAAGCGAAAAGCAGATTTACCTAATTCGGTTGAGATTGAAGGGATCTATCTCCAGGGTTAGCCATCCCTGAGTTCGGGTCTGGTAACTTACCTCATTGTTAACCTTCAGACAGGTACGGTATGGCGGAGGTTTATCCAAGATGGCTTTATTGATAAAAAAAAAGAATGCAAGACTTCAAAGAGGCCCAGCCTACTTTCTGATAAAATATGCAATGATCTGTCCTCAGCCTATTGGCTACAATAAAGCACAATGCGCATTGTGTCCAATGGCTTCAATAGAGTAGAAGCTACATTCATATAGACGATATCGCCATAGTCAATAACCAGAATGAATGTTGTCTGAATGATTTAGATTTCTTCTCCTCTTTTTACATTTTTTTACATTTTTTTTTAAACAAAGATTTACTGGATGTTGACGAAACTTACATCATGATTGAGGAAGTACATCTATTTCTCAATTGCCTGACAAGCTACCAACCAGCAACCGTGTTTTTCTAGCCTTGGCCCAGGCCTGATTTCTCATGAGATCTGACAGTTCTATAGAGAACCAAGGATTATTTTTTATTTTATTTTACTCTTAAGTTGTTTTTAAAGGGAGTGTGTTTGTCTGCCAGAGAGATGATGAAAAATAGATTTGAACTGTTCTAGAGCTAATTCTGGGTCAGGCATACAGATGATGGAGGAAAAAAAGCTTGTGGGTATTTTTTTATTTGACTTCTCTTCATAATTATACGATTACTGTCAAATGGATCTCCCGAGTGGCGCAGCGGTCTAAGACACTGCATCTCAGTGCTTAAGGTCACTACAGGCACCCTGGTTCAAATACAGGCTGTATCACAACCGGCCGTGATTGGGAGTCCCATAGGGTGCGGCGTACAATAGGCTCACCGTCGTCCGGGTTTGGCTGGTGGCCGTCATTGTAAATAAGAATTTGTTTCCTAACAGACTTGCCTAGTTAAATAAAGGTTAAATAAATGAAAATGTTGCAACCCTAAACCTCTGTATATTCACAATCCTTTGTAGACTTCCTGCTGTGGATTGACAGCTCTGGCCAGGTTCTCCCTATCCAGGCAGGGGCCTCCCTAGGTGTTTCCCACAAAGCCCCAGAGGGATCCGTGGCTGTGACGGCCCTCGCTACAGACTTTCAAAAGTTCTCCCCCTTCGCCCCACTAGAGGAAGGGGGGGACCAGCGACCTGTCGGAGGGGACGAGTCGGTGACCCTCCTGCCACACCACATGCAGCGCGGGGAAAACCCTGGCTCGGCCCAGAGGGCAGGCCCTAACGGCGGGGGCCCACTTGACTACAACACTTACTACACGCCTGCTGACTACTACTCCAGCCTGGCCAAGGAGCACTCTCTGGAGAGCCAGGACAGCTCCACGCTCAGCAGCCCTCCCTCTGACAGCCTAGCCCAGCCAATGGCCTCCGGGGTAGGAGGATCCACCACAGCTGCCCCGGTTTCTCTTTTCCAGTTCTCTATTGGGAAGATCCTGGAGGACGAGGGAGGGGTGCAGGTGGGGCCAGGTAATCATGGGCCCGACTGCGAGCTCCCTGTCTTCTATGAGGGGTTGGCCGGGGACGTGGGGCTGCACCCGGCCGATCGAACCGACACAGAGAGGGCAGTGGGGGACCAGCGACAAGTTAAGAGGTCAGTGCTGATGGAATCTGAAAGTTCTATAGAGAACCAAGGATTTGTAGTTAGTGATTTTATACATACTACCCAACTACGAAGCGCTTGATTATGCTTCTTTGGTGGAGCAATGCTAGCTAGCAAATAACTTTCAGAAAGATGGTTTTGCTGGGAAAATCGTGACTCGTCTTCATGGCAGACACCGGTATTTGTCTACCATCTTTCGTCACTTGTGTGATAAGTAATTTATTTCAAAATTAGAGAACTATTTAATTGCGAAATTCAACTTTCTTCTTTCAGAGTGGTCATGTCGGTGAATGACAAGTGGCACTACTGTCACAACTCTGAGGTGCTGGTGGGCTCCCGAGCCATGAGGGACCGTCATCTGTTGCTCCTGGGATATGTCATTCTGCAGGTGAGCCATTACCATCATACAACCACAAGAGGTTAGCGACACCTTTTAATTGGGGAGGACGGACTTGTGGTAATGGCTGGAGCGGGATCAGTGGAATGGTATCCAATACATCAAACACATGGTTTGATGCCATTCCGTTTGCTCCGTTCCAGACATTATTATGAGCCGTCCTCCCCTCAACTGCCTCCATTGCGAACAACCCTCATTTCCACCATCTTACAACCACATTTCCCTTAATCATCCATCTAAGCGGTAATTGGCACCAGGGACAACTAACGGTCCACTGTGCCAAAATAAGGTAGTACGTACCACTGTTTAGTTTAACTCATTTCTCTCTGGGTTTTCTCTATCCTCTTCCACAGCTGCCCTATCACGAGCTGGAGAAGCTGAATGGCATAGAGGAGGTGAAGCAGTACCTCCACAAAAAGCTCCTGGAGGTCCCCTTATGACAACAAAAGACTTGAGAGTGTGTGTGTGTGTGTGTGTGTGTGCGCCATTGCGACTGCTTGGGATAGGACAGGGGGTTGTTGGTGGGATTGGGAAAAGGGGGTGGTTTGGGGTAGAGAACAAACCCTGGTCAAAGTCTAAAACAAGAGTTTTTTTTTGTTGTTGCAAATTTTGCTCTTGCATTCATCAAAATGGCGCCACGCTATTTGCAACGAGCCATATACCCAGTTGATGACATGTCTAGTATCATGTTGCCACGCTTGGTATCTTGTTATTGTCACTTCACAACCGTTCTTGACCATCTTGCCTACGGACTGTTCTTAGTGTATCACAGTAGCATGACAAAACTGTTTTTTTTTTCTATAGTTGTAGTTTTAATCATGGCTTTGTGTGGGGGGAATCAGATGTTTATTATAATTATTATAGAGTCATACAGAGATGACAATGTTCTGGTGTTTGGAGAGGGGGGGTGGGGTAATTTTATATTGTTTAACTTAACTCCAGTTGTAACGCATGACTGTTCATACAGGACAAACAAACGGGGCTTCATAGTGTTTTCTAATACTGGTGCACCGTATGTAGACTAATGGACTGTAGGATGTTAATGAGGGATGAACATTTATAAATCTAGTTTAATGTGTTTATATATTTTTGAATGCTGGAACGGCTTTTCCTGTGTCCAGAACAAAGCAACGCGTGGTGGAAGTCCAACGTCAACTTAGTCTCTCTCTTTTGTTTTGTCTTTGGCACTTCACTTGTGACATTTTAATGAATGACTGTATTCAGAGAGGAGTTTGATTCCTCAAGTGAGTTTCCACCAACTGCATTGACAATGAAACAGGTTTTCCAGGAGGGAATTGCTAGATACCCGGGACCTCATTTATCTCACTCAATTCTGGCGTACGTGGAGATAAATAGTTGCCCATGCAAATCCTACAAACTGTCACATGCATATATGTTTTCATTGATAAACTAGAGCTATATTACTATATTTGTGCTCGTGAACGAGCTTTGCAACTCCGCTTGGAAAATGCCCTCATTCACGGTAACAATTTGGAGATATCGGTATCACGGTATGATTTGGAGATGTTGGAACTGGGCCGTGATAGTTCCTGAAAGAAAAACGCAATGGCAAGTTGCATCACATTTCTGTAGAGAGGTAGACCAAATCTGTTCATCTCTTGCAGTGACTTTTTCAAACTTTAAATGCCGTGGCCGTGCCCATTTTGAGTCATTTTAAAAGTAAATGTTTCAGCCCACACTTTTATGTAGAAGATTAATTGTTGTTCAATATTTTCTTTTATCAATACATAGTGTTTTATATCTTCTGCCTTGGTGGCTCTGAGATTTAATAGGCTAAGATGTTGTGCTCCTACTGCACAGCATTACTGTAGCCTACCTATACTGTCAAATATTTTAAATAGGCTACCGGTCTATTTACTTTTGAGCATGCTCTGCTATTGAGGGATGGATAAATGGTATCCTCATTAGTTATGCAGCAGGAATGAACCAGTTAAGTCAGAAAAGGAGAGATGCCTAATATAATAAAAGTAAAGTAACATATTAGGCTACATGCTTCTCTGAGATCTCCTTACTAAATGCATCTGTGTTATCATTAGTATCATGTTTTGTTTTAATATGCCATTATAATTCTTGTGCATCAAAACCATCTCCATTTCCCCATAAGAACAATGTGTGCAATACAGTTGATCAACCACCAGACGTACACATGGCCTGAGCTGTACTTGGGAGATACTCACACTTTCCAGCAAATTCAAATGTATTAAACAATTTAAAAATATATATCTTTAAGGGGGAGAAAGTGGCACATTTGATAAATGAGGCCCCAGGTTAGTTTAAATGAGAGAATTTGATTGGAAGGTCTCAGAGTATTGCTATGAAAAAGACAAGTGGATAGTGTCTCTGAAAACCTTCTGTTGGTCCCATCAGTGGTATTTGAAATCGTACCCTGACCTAATTTCCGTTTGAATGAGGTGATTGTGTCATACAGTGAAACATTTCACAATACCACACAAATAGGACTCCATTAGCTTTATACATGAATGACCCCAAACACTTGAACTGTGTAAGGTAAAGCAGAAATGGCTTATGTGATGTTAATCCACTCCAGTATTACTGGGTGCGTTGTCTCTTTGTTCTGTTTATGGAGCCTTCCAGATAGAGACCAGGGTAACTGAGTCACCTGTGTGTAATATATTAATGAATGCATTATCATTTGTAAGGATCCATAGGTTGTATAAATGTATTATGCACAGGTGGTTGAGTTAGTATTTATTTATTGGTACAGAGGATGTGTGTGTGTTTGGGGAAAGAAGGATGGGAAAAGATTTTATTGAAATGTATGGAAAAATATTAAAAGAATGGGGAAAAAAAGCACCGTCTGTCGGGAAATATTTATGTAAGTATAATTCACAGACAAAATGATCTGTATCAAGTCTTGAAATGGAAAGCTGTTGTGATTCAAGTGAAATCACTGACAGAATTCAAAAGTGGCTTTACCTGCAATAGAGACCTCAAATCTTACGCAGAGACATTCTTCAGAAAGGGATACTTATCTAAATAGTTGTTCAACTTTAAGCAAAATACATACAGGTATTGGGGAATTGATTACAGCCGGGGTCAGTGGGAGGGGAGGGGGGGGGGGGGGGGAATGGCTGTCTTCTGAGTGGATCATCCCTTCATAAAAAATATGAAATAGGCTGCCATTTTGGTTGCTGAGCATACCTCTCTTACATTAATAAATTATATCCAGTACAAAATAAATCACACAGAATACAAGAGAAAAAAGTGCATTTTATTGGAGGGTTTGACCAGATGTTTCAATGGAGGGAAAGCAGCAACTGTCCTCCCTCTGCACGGACTGTCAGAGACTCATGGACAAAAAACGTCAAACTCCTCAATATACCCCTCCAAGTCAGACTTGTTCAAAAAACCCTCAAATCGGCTAAAGTTTAAAATGTCTTTCTCAAAGTTTAAAAAATAATGAAAATGTTCGTAATAACACCTAATATAAAGGCAAAAGAAATAATAATATTGAACACGTAACAAAGCCCTGTAAATGAGAACTTGTCCCGTTTTTTTTTTTAGTAAAAGTTCTCCAGATCAACAACTGGAGGTGGAGCAAAACTCCTCCGTTTATTTATTCTCTCCGTCTCTCATTTCCCCTTGCGAGAAAGAGGTGGGAGGAGCCAACGTGCAAGCGTTTTGATGACGCCACCATGACTGCTCCTGACTCACGAGGAAGCGTGTCCCGCACAGACCCTCCTCTTTTGGGGGGGATGGGGGGGGGGGGCTAGTCTGTGTCCGAGTCACTGCTGTCCTCTGAGGAAGAGCTGCTGGAGCCCTCAGATTGGTCGTCGTCATCATCATCATTCTAGAGGACAGAGACAGGACAACAGCTGGATCAAATACTTCTGCAGCTTTTGATGTGGTTTGCCCAGTACAATGGAACTGATCAGATGTATACTGGAGGTAAATTAAGCAGCCCTCAAATACTTTTGAATATTTTTAGCTTTAATGTATTTGACCCAAGTCTACACTAAAGCATAGTGCGGATGACCCCTGGCTTGGAAAACTCACATCATCTTCGCTGTCGGAGCTGCCGGATGATTCGTCGTCGGAGTCTGACGAGTCCGTCTTGTCATCGTCATCTGAGTCAGACGTATCCTGCTGTAGAGCACAGGGTCACGCCTCTACTGCAGACTCACCCGTTTACAGAACGTTGTGCATTCGGAAAGTGTTCAGACCCCTTCCCTACATTGTTACGTTACAGCCTTATTCTAATAGATTTTTTTTTTTAAATCCCCTCAATCTACACACAATACCCAATGATGACAAAGCGAAAACAGGAATTTAGAAATGTTGGCAAATGTATTAAATAACATTTTAAAAACATACCTTATTTACATAAGTATTCAGTCGCTTTGCTATGAGACTTGAAATTGAGCTCAGGTGTATCCCGTTTCCATTCATCATCCTTGAGATGTTTCTACAACTTGATTGGAGTCCACCTGTGGTCAATTCAATTGATTAAACATGATTTGGAAAGGCACACCTGTCTACAGTGCATCTCAGAGCAAAACCAAGCCATGAGGTCGAAGGAATTGTCCATAGAGCTCCGAGACAGGATTGTGTCGAGTCACAGATGTAGTGAAGGGTACCGAAATTGTTTTGCAGAATAGAAGGTCCCTAAGAATAGAACGACCATCATTATTAAAAGGAATAAGTCAGGAACCACCAAGACTCTTCCTAGAGCTGGCTGTCAAACTGAGCAATCGTGGGAGAAAGGCCTTGGTCAGGGAGGGGAACCTGATGATCACGCTGACAGAGCTCTAGAGTTCCTCTGTGGAGATGGGAGAACCTTTCAGAATGACCATCTCTGCAGCACTCAGCCAATCAGGCCTCCTCAGTAAAAGGCACATGTCAGCCCGCTTGGAGTTTGCCAAAAGACACCTAAAGACTATCAGACAATGAGGAACAAGATTCTCTTGTCTGATGAAACCAAGATTTAACTTTTTGGCCTGAATGCAAGCATCACGTCTGGAGTAAACTTGGCACCATCCCTACGGTAAAGCATGGTGGTGGCAGTATCATGCTGTGGGGATGTTTTTCAGCAGCATGGACTGTGAGACTGTATCCCATCTTTCCCTCGATCCCGAGGGATCCTTGATGAAAACCTGCTCCCGAGCACTCAGGACCTCTGGGGCAAAGATTCACCTTCTAACACCTTCAACCCTAAGCGCACACAGTCAAGACAACGCAGGAGTGGCTGAATGTCCTTGATTGGCCCAGCCAGAGCCTGGACTTGAACCTGATAAAACATCTCTGGAGAGACCTGAAAATAGCTGAGCAACAACGCTTCCCATTCAACCTGACAGAGCTTGAGAGGATCTGCAGAGAAGAATGGGAGAAACTCCCCAAATACAGGTGTGCCAAGCTTGTAGCATCATACCCAAGAAGACTCGCTGTGTCAACAAAGTACTGACTAAAGGGTCTAAATACTTATGTAAATGTCATATTTCCGGGGTGGTTAATAAATTGGCAAAAATAAAAACTTGCTTTGTCATAACTGTGTGTAGACAGAGGAAAAAACTATTCAATCCATTTTAGAATAAGGCTGTAAAGTAACAAAATGTGGATAAAGTCAAGGTGTCTGAATATGTTCTGAATGCCCTGTATAACCAGAGGTTGGAACCAACATTTTCCAAATCGTTTTGTTCTGAACGAGAACCATTATTTTTCTCATTCCGTTCCACTCTTCCAACCATGAAAATAAGGCTCTGAACCCGTTTGGAATTTGAAAATGTGAATATACATACAGTACCAGTATACATACAGTACCAATATACATACAGTACCAGTCAACCGTTTCCTTTATTTTGACTATTTTCTACATTATGTAATAATAGTGAAGACATCAAAACTATGAAATAACACATATGGAATCATGTAGTAACCAAAAAAAAATAAAAAAAATAAAAAGTGTTAAATAAATCTAAATATATTTGAGATTCTTTAAAGTAGCCACCCTTTGCCTTGATGACAGCTTTGCACATATTCTTGGTATTCTCTCAACCAGCTTCATGAGGTAGTCACCAGGTGTGCCTTAATTTGTGGAATTTCTTACCTTCTTAATGCATTTGAGCCAATCAGTTGTGTTGTGATAAGGTATGGGTGGTATACAGAAGATTGCCCTATTTGGTAAAAGAACAGTCCATATTATGGTCAAATTGCTGCAAATAAACCACCACTAAAGGACACCAATAAGAAGAAGAGACTCCCTTGGGCCAAGAAACACAATCAATGAACAGACCGGTGGAAAATCTGTCAATTTTAGATTCTTGGTCCCAACCACTGTGTTTTTGTGAGACGCAGAGTAGGTGAACAGATGATCCCAGCATGTGTGGTTCCCACAGTGAAGCATGGAGGAGGTGGTGTGTTGGTGTTTTGCTGGTGACACTGTCTGATTTATTTAGAATTCAAGGCACACTTAACCAGCATGGCTACCACAGCATTCTGCAGCGATACACCATCCCATCTGGTTTGTGCTTAGTGGGAATATCATTTGTTTTTCAACAGGATAATGACCCAACAGACCTCCAGGCTTTGTAAGGGCTATTTGACTGAGAAGGACAGTGATGGAGTGCTGCATCAGATGACCTGGCCTCCACAATCACCCAACCTCAACCCAATAAAGATGGTTTGGACTGCAGAGTGAAGGAAAAGCAGCCAACAAGTGCTCAGCCAATGTGGGAAGTCCTTCAAGACTGTTGGAAAAGCATTCCAGGTGAAGGTGGTTGAGAGAATGCCAAGAGTGTGCAAAGCTGTCATAAAGGCAAAGGGTGGCTACTTTGAAGAGTCTCAAGTATATTTTGATTTGTTTAACACTTCTGGTTACAACATGATTCCATGTATTATTTCATAGTTGATGTCTTCACTATTATTTTACAATGTAGAAAATAGTAAAAAATAAAGAAAAACCCTTGAATGAGTGGGTGTGTCCAAACTTTTGACTGGTACTGTATGTATAGATAGATATGACATTTAATTACTTCACCAATCAGTGCGGACAGAGCTGCTTGCTGTGGAGCGGGTAAGCGATTTAAAAAAAAAATATCTGTATAGGAAAGTCGGGAAACAGCATTTTGCCGTAACCGCATGGTTTAATCACAATGAAAGACAAACACATTGTGCTGCCTTGAAGCGCTGGGCATTTTGTTATGACGTGCGTTATCCAAATTAGGCCCACAGTATTATACCTAACGGAGGAGTGGCTTCTAAGTGGCTTCTCCAGTTTCAACTTCCACCTGACTGTGCTGCTGCTCCAGTTTCAACTGTTCTGCCTTATTATTATTCGACCATGCTGGTCATTTATGAACATTTGAACATCTTGGCCATGTTCTGTTATAATCTCCACCCGGCACAGCCAGAAGAGGACTGGCCACCCCACATAGCCTGGTTCCTCTCTAGGTTTCTTCCTAGGTATTGGCCTTTCTAGGGAGTTTTTCCTAGCCACCGTGCTTCTACACCTGCATTGCTTGCTGTTTGGAGTTTTAGGCTGGGTTTCTGTACAGCACTTTGAGATATCAGCTGATGTACGAAGGGCTATATAAATAAATTTGATTTGATTTGATTTAATGGAGAAACTTTGAATGTCTTTGAACTTCCAAGTTGGTTTTACATTGGACCAGAGCAAACATTAGCTAACTAAACAAGCTTATGTGTGTGTGTGTGTCCAGAGCAGCACTAGAATTAAAAGCATCTTACTTTTTTTTTAGTAGTGAATAAATCCAATGTGAAACGTGATAACTATAGTATCCTTAACTGGCATTGAAAAAGTCAATCCATTCTTCTCCCTGGACGTCAACTAACGTTATTAACTGGTTCCCATGCTTTTAAAATAACAGTTTTGTTCCCGGAACAGGATAGATTACTTTCAGTTCTGTTCCTCAAATAATTTAGTTATTTTCCTTGAAACGGTTCCAACCCTTGTTTACAACAGCACATGGAATACACAATTATAGGACACACACATAGGACAACCACCCAGACATAACAGGTTAAAACAAACATAAGCACGTTAGACATAAAAATCACAAAAATGTCAGGACCACACCCATGCCACCACTTCAAAATCAGAGTGCATTAGTGTGCATGCCTGTGTGTGTCTGGATTGAGCGCAGGCCTGTGTGTGTCTGGATTGAGCGCAGGCCTGTGTGTGTCTGGATTGAGCGCAGGCCTGTGTGTGTCTGGATTGAGCGCAGGCCTGTGTGTGTCTGGATTGAGCGCAGGCCTGTGTGTGTCTGGATTGAGCGCAGGCCTGTGTGTGTCTGGATTGAGCGCAGGCCTGTGTGTGTCTGGATTGAGCGCAGGCCTGTGTGTGTCTGGATTGAGCGCAGGCCTGTGTGTGTCTGGATTGAGCGCCTGCCTGTGTGTCTGGGTTGAGCGCAGGCCTGTGTGTGTCTGTGTTGAGCGCAGGCCTGTGTGTGTCTGTATTGAGCGCAGGCCTGTGTGTGTCTGTATTGAGCGCAGGCCTGTGTGTGTCTGTATTGAGCGCAGGCCTGTGTGTGTCTGTATTGAGCGCAGGCCTGTGTGTGTCTGTATTGAGCGCAGGCCTGTGTGTGTCTGTATTGAGCGCAGGCCTGTGTGTGTCTGTATTGAGCGCAGGCCTGTGTGTGTCTGTATTGAGCGCAGGCCTGTGTGTGTCTGTATTGAGCGCAGGCCTGTGTGTGTCTGTATTGAGCGCAGGCCTGTGTGTGTCTGTATTGAGCGCAGGCCTGTGTGTGTCTGTATTGAGCGCAGGCCTGTGTGTGTCTGTATTGAGCGCAGGCCTGTGTGTGTCTGTATTGAGCGCAGGCCTGTGTGTGTCTGTATTGAGCGCAGGCCTGTGTGTGTCTGTATTGAGCGCAGGCCTGTGTGTGTCTGTATTGAGCGCAGGCCTGTGTGTGTCTGTATTGAGCGCAGGCCTGTGTGTGTCTGTATTGAGCGCAGGCCTGTGTGTGTCTGTATTGAGCGCAGGCCTGTGTGTGTCTGTATTGAGCGCAGGCCTGTGTGTGTCTGTATTGAGCGCAGGCCTGTGTGTGTCTGTATTGAGCGCAGGCCTGTGTGTGTCTGTATTGAGCGCAGGCCTGTGTGTGTCTGTATTGAGCGCAGGCCTGTGTGTGTCTGTATTGAGCGCAGGCCTGTGTGTGTCTGTATTGAGCGCAGGCCTGTGTGTGTCTGTATTGAGCGCAGGCCTGTGTGTGTCTGTATTGAGCGCAGGCCTGTGTGTGTCTGTATTGAGCGCAGGCCTGTGTGTGTCTGTATTGAGCGCAGGCCTGTGTGTGTCTGTATTGAGCGCAGGCCTGTGTGTGTCTGTATTGAGCGCAGGCCTGTGTGTGTCTGTATTGAGCGCAGGCCTGTGTGTGTCTGTATTGAGCGCAGGCCTGTGTGTGTCTGTATTGAGCGCAGGCCTGTGTGTGTCTGTATTGAGCGCAGGCCTGTGTGTGTCTGTATTGAGCGCAGGCCTGTGTGTGTCTGTATTGAGCGCAGGCCTGTGTGTGTCTGTATTGAGCGCAGGCCTGTGTGTGTCTGTATTGAGCGCAGGCCTGTGTGTGTCTGTATTGAGTGCAGGCCTGTGTGTGTCTGTATTGAGTGCAGGCCTGTGTGTGTCTGTATTGAGTGCAGGCCTGTGTGTGTCTGTATTGAGTGCAGGCCTGTGTGTCTCCGTCTGTTTGCGGGAAGCAGTCCGACGAGAACGGCACGGTTACCTTGGCCCGGTACGCCATGGCCCGCTTGCCCCCCCCGACCCCTGCTGCTGCGGCTCTGGCACCTACCGCCTTCCCCTTCACTGCAGTCACGCGAACCTTGGCCCCCGGGCCCCCCCCGCGCCTTGGTGGTGCTCCGCCGTTTCTGCATGAAAGGGGGGGGGGGGGGTGGAGAGGGAGAGAGAATGAGGGAGGGATAATGGGGCAGGGGGATGGAAAGATGGCAGTATAAGACCAGCACACAAGTTTCAAGCTCAAAGCATTGATGATTAGTAGCTAGATGTTAATAGGATGATGTTCTGTTTCCATGTAAATGCAGCAAAAAAAAGAAACATCCCCTTTTCAGGATTTCACGTATCTTCATTGTAAAGGGTTTAAACCCTGGTTCCCATGCTTGTTCAATGAACCATAAACAATTAATGAACATGCACCTGTGGAACTGTCGTTAAGACACTAACAGCTTACAGACGGTACGCAATTAAGGTTACAGTTATGAAAACTTAAGACACTAAAGAGGCCTTTCTACTGACTCTGAAAAACATCAAAAGAAAGATGCCCAGGGTCCCTGTTCATCTGCGTGAATGTGCCTTAGGCATGTTGCAAGGAGGCATGAGGACTGCAGATGTGGCCAGGGCAAGAAATTGCAATGTCCATACTGTGAGACGCCTAAGACCGCGCTACAGGGAGACAGGATGGACTGCTGATCGTCCTCGCAGTGGCAGACCATGTGTAACAACTGCACAGGATCGGTACATCCGAACATCACACCTGCGGGACAGGTACAGGATGGCAACAACAACTGCCCGAGTTACACCAGGAACGCACAATCCCTCCATCAGTGCTCAGACTGTCCGCAATAGGCTGAGAGAGGCTGGACTGCTGGCTTGTAGGTTTGTTGTAAGGCTGGTCCTCACCAGACATCACCGGCAACAACGTTGCCTATGGGCACAAACCCACCGTCGCTGGACCAGACAGAACTGGAACAAAGTGCTCTTCACCAGGGGTGATGTTCGGATGTGCGTTTATAGTCGAAGGAATGAGCGTTACACCGAGGCCTGTACTTTGGAGCAGGATCGATTTGGAGGTGGAGGGTCTGTCTTGGTCGGTGCATCATCGAACTGAGCTTGTCACTGGAGGCAATCTCAACGCTGTGTGTTACAGGGAAGACATCCTCCTCCCTCATGTGGTACCCTTCCTGCAGGCTCATTCTGACATGACTCTCCAGCATGACAATGCCACCAGCCATACTGCTCGTTCTGTGCGTCATTTCCTGCAAGACAGGAATGTCAGTGTTCTGTCATGGCCAGCGAATAGCCTGGATCTCAATCCCATTGAGCACGTCTGGGACCTGTTGGATCGGAGGGTGAGGGCTAGGGGCCATCCCCCCAGAAATGTCCAAGAACTTGCAGGTGCCTTGGTGGAAGAATGGGGTAACATCTCACAGCAACAACTGGCAAATCTGGTACAGTCCACAAGGAGGTGATGCACTGCAGTACTTAATGCAGCTGGTGCTACTTTTGATTTTGACCCCCCCCCCCCCCCTCCCCTTTGTTCAGGGACACATTATTCAATTTCTGTTAGTCACATGTCGGTGGAATTTGTTCAGTTTATGTCTCAGTTGTTGAGTCTTGTTAAGTTTGCTGAAAATAAAATGCAGTTGACAGTGAGAGGACATTTCTTTTTTTGCTGAGTTTATATGCAGTTATGCTGGATGCCAGCTTGTGAATACAGAGTCATATCAGGCTACAAAGTCAATTTAAAATTGACAAAATGTATCAGGTTATAAGAACTCCCAGCTACAGAGAAAAAGAGTACCTATAGCCACGGAATATGAATGTAGAATAACCATATTGCATTAGAGTGAAGGGTTGTAAAGCAGGAGTGTTTAGGGCATTGTGTATGAAGTGCTGCGTTGAGGAATTGGTGTCTAGAACACGACAACATGCGTATTAGAGTGTGAAACTCACCGTGGTGGAGAACTCTTTATAAACCGCTCGTTCCTGGGGAGAGAGAGACTGAAGGGGACGACAGAAAGAAAGGGGGAAGAAATTACAAAAGATTTCTTCCAAAAAAAGATGCTGTCGCTAACATTGTATATAACTTTTTTTTTTTTAAGAATACAATGCATAGGTTCCGAGTACATGCCTTGTGTACCAATGTCTCCTCCTGTGACGACCTTGGGTGTCCACATTTCAGAAAGGTGCCTAAGAAATATATATATATTTTTTTACCTATGACCCTTACCTTGACCCAGGCCTCCAGCTCGGCCTTGTACTCAATCTGCAGTTCCTCCACCAGCTTCTTGTACTTGTCCTTGTGACTCTGGCTGAGCTTGTGCCAGCGCTTGCCGATCTCCACCATCCGCTCCTTCAGGCTGAAGTGGTTCAGCTCGCCGTTGGTCAGCAACTCCTGGGAGAACATCTGGTAGCCACTCCTGCACACACACACACAGGTTTAATTATACCCACATAGCAGTCAATATAAACTGCAAGCCATGAGCAAACTAATGGCATAGGCCCATCTCATAAAAATGTATGCATTCATATTAACAGGTAGCAACACAAACGGTAGTAGTAAATAGCCTAGGATCTTTCTAGGCTTAACGTGTCCGATTAAGGTGGTGAAAAATGAGCAAAGGAAAGCAGAGGACATTTAGGGGGGGGGGGGGGGGGGGGTGGAAAGCAGAGGACATTTAGGGGGGGGGGGTGGAAAGCAGAGGACATTTAGGAGGGGGGGGGTGGAAAGCAGAGGACATTTAGGGGGGGGGGGGGTGGAAAGCAGAGGACATTTAGGGGGGGGGGTGGAAAGCAGAGGACATTTAGGGGGGGGGGGTGGAAAGCAGAGGACATTTGGGGGGGGGGGGGTGGAAAGCAGAGGACATTTAGGGGGGGGGTGGAAAGCAGAGGACATTTAGGGGGGGGGTGGAAAGCAGAGGACATTTAGGGGGGGGTGGGGGAAAGCAGAGGACATTTAGGGGCGGGGGGTGGAAAGCAGAGGACATTTAGGGGCGGGGGGTGGAAAGCAGGACATTTAGGGGGGGGGGTGGAAAGCAGAGGACATTTTGGGGGGGGGGGGGAAGCAGAGGACATTTGGGGGGGGGGGGGGGAAGCAGAGGACATTTGGGGGGGGGAGCAGAGGACATTTAGGGGGGGGGGGGGGAGCAGAGGACATTTAGGGGGGGGGTGGAAAGCAGAGGACATTTAGGGGGGGGTGGAAAGCAGAGGACATTTAGGGGGGGGTGGAAAGCAGGACATTTAGGGGGGGGGTGGAAAGCAGAGGACATTTAGGGGGGGGGGGGTGGAAAGCAGAGGACATTTAGGGGGGGGGGGTGGAAAGCAGAGGACATTTAGGGGGGGTGGAAAGCAGAGGACATTTAGGGGGGAGTGGAAAGCAGAGGACATTTAGGGGGGAGTGGAAAGCAGAGGACATTTAGGGGGGAGTGGAAAGCAGAGGACATTTAGGGGGGAGTGGAAAGCAGAGGACATTTAGGGGAGGTGGAAAGCAGAGGACATTTAGGGGGGGGGGGAAGCAGAGGACATTTAGGGGGGGGGGGAAGCAGAGGACATTTAGGGGGGGGGGTGGAAAGCAGAGGACATTTAGGGGGGGGGTGGAAAGCAGGACATTTAGGGGGGGGGTGGAAAGCAGGACATTTAGGGGGGGGTGGAAAGCAGAGGACATTTAGGGGGGGGGGTGGAAAGCAGAGGACATTTAGGGGGGGTGGAAAGCAGAGGACATTTAGGGGGGAGTGGAAAGCAGAGGACATTTAGGGGGGAGTGGAAAGCAGAGGACATTTAGGGGGGAGTGGAAAGCAGAGGACATTTAGGGGGGAGTGGAAAGCAGAGGACATTTAGGGGGGAGTGGAAAGCAGAGGACATTTAGGGGGGAGTGGAAAGCAGAGGACATTTAGGGGGGAGTGGAAAGCAGAGGACATTTAGGGGGGAGTGGAAAGCAGAGGACATTTAGGGGAGGTGGAAAGCAGAGGACATTTAGGGGAGGTGGAAAGCAGACGACATTTAGGGGAGGTGGAAAGCAGACGACATTTAGGGGGGGTGGAAAGCAGAGGACATTTAGGGGGGGTGGAAAGCAGAGGACATTTAGGGGGGGGGGGGGGCAGAGACATAGAAAAATGGGATGGAGCCAAGTGAAAAGATAAATAAATAATATGGGCAAGGATAAGCAAAGACGCCATATGACAAAACTACACCAGTAACATCAATAACACTCCAGGTTCAGTGTGTAGTTACTCACACTGGTGGCTTCCTGGGCTCCCCTTCAAACTTGGGTTTCCTCTGGCCTGCTCCTGCCTGGGCTGTTCTCATCTCCAACAATTCCCTCTGCAGGACAAGTACAGTTCACCACACACACGCGCACACGCACACACACAACAACGCATCAGACCTGGGTGTACTGTACATGTCAAATACTTTCAAAGGATTCCATTTTATAGGGCAACTTAAATCAAGTGACGATCAAGTATTTGGAAGTACTTAACCCATGTCAAAAAAAAAATATGGCTCATGAAAATTACACCCATCAAAACACAGGGACTGTTGATTGGATCCTCATTATATACACACACACATTACATATTCCAACACCGAACAAACACACACTACATGACCGAAAGTATGTGGACACCTGCTCAAACATCTCATTCCAAAAGCATGGGCATTAATATGGAGTTGTCCCCCCTCTTTGCTGATATAACAGCCTCCAGTCTTCTGGGAAGGCTTTCCACTAGATGTTGGAACATTGCTGCTATAACAGCCTCCAGTCTTCTGGGCAGGCTTTCCACTAGATGTTGGAAGATTGCTGTGGGGACTTGCTTCCATTCAGCCACAAGAGCATTAGTGAGATCAAGCGATTAGGCCTGGCACGCAGTCGGATTTCCAATTCATCCCAACGGTGTTCGATGGGGTTGAGGTCAGGGCTCTGTGCAGGCCAGTCAAGTTCTTCCACACCGATCTCGACAAACCATTTCTGTATGGACCTCGTTTGTGCACAGGGGCATTGTCATGCTGAAACAGGAAAGGGCCTTCCCCAAACTGTTGCCAAAAAAGTTGGATGCAAAGAATCATCTATAATGTCATTGTATGCTGTAGCGTTACGATTTCCCTTCACTGGAACTAAGGAGCCAAGCCCGAACCATGAAAAACCACCCCAGACCATTATTCCTCCTTCACCAAACTTTACAGTTGGCACTATGCATTGGGGCAGGTAGCGTTATCCTGGCATCCACCAAATCCAGATTAGTCTGTAGGACTGCCAGATGGTGAAGCATGATTCATCACTCCAGAGAACACGTTTCCACTGCTCCAGAGTCCAATGGCAGCGAGCTTTACACCAGTCCAGTCGACTCTTGGCATTGCACATGGTGATCGTAGGCTTGTGTTTGTGTGGCTGCTTCGCCATGGAAACCCATTTCATGAAGCTCCCAATGAACAGTTCTTGTGCTGACGTTGCTTCCAGAGGCAGTTTGGAACTCAGTAGTGAGTGTTGCAACTGAGGACAGATGATTTTTACGTGGAGGGATGGGGAAGGGGGGTGGCTTGGGGGAGGGTAGGGGGCGGGGAGGAGGGGTAGGGAAGGAGAGGGGACTTGGAGGAGGGTAGGGGGCAGGAAGGAATGGGGAGGAGCAGAAGGTGGGGAGGGCGACCAACATTTTGACATTTCTTCAGCACAACTGGAGAAGACAGCGGTCAAAACGTCTGGTCACTGACCACGGGCCGGTACTGAACCTCGTATCGCTTCTGGTCTTCAGCCGCCTTCTTGATCCAAGGGATCTTCTCCTTCTTCTCCATGGCCTTCCAGGCTGACTCCATGGCACTCTGGGTCTTCTTACGGTCACTCTGTAACCAGGAACACAGAAGTTTTATATTTTTTTTACTTTAGGACTGTACGGATTAAAAGCGCATTCCTAGATGCTGTACAGCATGGGACAGCATGGTCTGCGCCCCACAACTGGCCCAAGAGCTAATTTAATTTGACCCGCCACAGTATACAGTGTTTGTAAAATAATATATGGTTTTGTTGAGTTGTTGGAAAACAACTACTTCACTCTAAATGTGAAACAATAAAACCAGATAGAGAACTATAAAAATGAATATAGATATAGGGATGAATATAGGGATATTAATTAAGATAAAATCATAATAGTCCCTCTTTCTCACCCTGTACTTGGCCAGGTAGTCTCCTACGACGCCTTGTTGCCACATCTCCTCGGCAGTCTTGGGTGTCTCAGGGAGTTTGGTCCTCTTCTTGCCGTCGCGCTTCTCTTTCGCCGTCAGGCCGGAGTGTACCCAGTGCCCCTGCTCAGCTTCGCGACAGCGCTCCTGAAGGAATCCCATACAGAGACAGACCTGGTGTCAACGCAGGTGGCATATACATTGTGTACCTAGTATACCTTTAAATGTAAAATCTTAACAGGTGACATAGTTCAAACATCTACTACACCCACAATAACATCTGCTAAATGTGACCAATAAAATTTGATTTGATGTTGACCCAACATATGAAATAGTTAGTAAACCTTCCCAGTGACTGACCAGGTGCCAAACTTTCACTGTAGCTTAACAAGACATAGATTACAGTGAAGGTAACCTAACAGAAAGCCATAGCCCACCTTCACTGTAACCTAACAGAAAGCCATAAACCCACCTTCACTGTAATCTAACAGAAAGCCATAAGCCCAGCTTCACTGTAACCTAACAGAAAGCCATAGCCCACCTTCACTGTAACCTAACAGAAAGCCATAAGCCCACCTTCACTGTAACCTAACAGAAAGCCATAGCCCACCTTCACTGTAGCCTAACAGAAAGCCATAGCCCAGCTTCACTGTAACCTAACAGAAAGCCATAAGCCCAGCTTCACTGTAACCTAACAGAAAGCCATAGCCCACCTTCACTGTAACCTAACAGAAAGCCATAGCCCACCTTCACTGTAACCTAACAGAAAGCCATAGCCCACCTTCACTGTAACCTAACAGAAAGCCCACCTTGTGGCTGAAAAGGTGGTGACATACCTGTTGTAGTTTTGTGAGACCCACCTTGGCGGACGGGGACTTGGATCTGTGAGGGCTGCCAACACCCCCCATGCCCAGCCGCGAGCCCCCCAGCTTCTCCTCCGTCATCACCCGGTCCCTCTCCTCCTCCGGGAGGCTCTGGAGAAAGAGAACCGACATGTAGCCTGCCAGACTTCCACTACTAAAACTCAGGTGTAGTGTGATATGTACTACAGTACTATGGGTATATTCAGTTCTACTTACCTCGAGAAACCTCTGTAGGTCAATTTCGTACTGCTTCTTTTTCTGTAGTTGAGACACACAGGGGTGAAAGAGCATTGATACGACTGGTGGATGACAAGAATACAAAACTTTCATCATGGCTCACCAAACCCTTTCAAACCTTCACATTACATATTGAAACCTATAGAGGCCAAGATAATTAAAGTATCTATTAAGGATGCTGTGCTGGGCCGGTCTACGACATAAAGACAAAATACTGGTGATTCATTGAACAAGACTGACCTGCTCACAGCGTTTCTGAAACATGTCCTTCTCCTTCTGCGTCATCACCTTCCACTGCTTACTGCACAGCACCATACGCTCCGTACTGGGAACATCCTTCATGTTCACCATCAGCTCGGCACAGTATAGGGAGTAACCGTTCCTGAAGACCCGAAAAGCCAAGAACCTAGTTCAGCGCTATAGAATTCGACGACAAAGGTCTTTAAACTCAACAGATGTTTTCACTGAGAAACCAAGAGCTACTGTTTGCATAAGGATTTCCAATCCATAAATCTCTGGGGGGAAAAATGCCTCAGGGTAAAAATCCCTTTGGTCTTTTCAGAACTGTCAAGAGGCTGTGCCAGAGTCTGGTATCACTGCTGATACTAGATCACAACCTGACCATGGGGGTGTGAGCCCCACCTCAGTCCCTTCCCCATTCTGCTACCCCCCTCTCCACTTATATTATTTTATTGAAAGAATATTGTGCGACTCCGATCAAGCAACTTACGGCGGTGGTTTGGTTGGCCTGCCGTCGAACTTGTCCTTGAGCTGCCGCTCGGCTTTGGTGAGGACGGACTTGACGTGCTCTTCAGCGTCTGGATGGGCCTCTTGGTAGACTCTCATACAACCCTGGAGAGAGAACCATGGATTCAAACTTTTCGGGTGACAATAAAAAAAATTGAGACAATTTCTCATCAAGCCTTTAATTTTTTTTTTTTTTAAGTCACTGAAATGGTCATTGATTGTGCTGTATTTCCACAAAAAGGCGATGAAATACTAATTATTTAGAATGTGCTTGCAAGGCTACGTTTACACAGGCAGACCAATTCTGATCTACTGATCTGATCTAAATACCAATAATTGGTATTTTGACCAATCACATCAGATCTTTTTCAGAGCTGATCTGATTGAACAAAAGACCAATTCATGAAACGTGTAAACACAGCCTTACTCTCTATGCAGTGTATATCACATAGAAAATGGCACATTTGCTCATTTCTTCTACCAGGAAAAAAGAATAGTAGAGGATTACCAAGTTGTGTCTTGAGGTGCTATCCTTTTGAAAATGTACGAATCCTCTGAACTCCGGCACCCCTTCACACCAAACCTCTTACCGCATAGTCTTTCTGCAGCTCCAGGGCCTTGCTGATCCACTTAAGTCTCTTCTTGTCTGACAGCTGGGACCACTGTCTCCTCAGAGCTTCCTTCAGCTCCTTCTGGCTCACCTGGTAACCCCAGAGAAAGGAATGGCATTCATCATTCACCACTAACAATTCCAAAAGGGACATTTTCTTTTTAGGGTAAATTCAAGGAAGCACAACACTTGACAGTGTCATTTCGTGAAATCCCAGACTTAGTTGGGCGGGTTGCACTGCACACACTCACATCAGGGTGGAGCTTCATGTAGGTCTTCTTCTCATGGTTGTACCACAGCTGCTGGGGTGTCTTGGGCTTCTCAGGGAGGTCCGACTTCTTTCTCTCCTCTATCAACTCCGGGTAGTCCTCTCTGGGGAACAAAAGCAAAGACGTTAAGGCAGCTGTATATGGGTGGTATACCCTTTCAACCAACAGAGAGAGGAAAGTGATCACTTGGGTTCTTTTCAAGGAAAATGTGTCAGTTTTGGAAAGTGTTGTTTATTATTCAGCAGAGGAAGCTAATTTGGCCACTGACGGCTGGCTTCAACGAGACAAAAAAAAATGCCACTCACTTGAATCGGGCCATATTCTTCTCAAAGGATTCCTTCTCTCGCTGAAACTCTGTGATGTACTTTTGCTGTTGGGGAACAGAGAATAACCCTCACTCAATTAGTTATTAACTGAAAAACTAAACAGAGTTACTCCCATGTGATTACATCCAGGCTGTATCACACCCAGGCCGTGATTGGGAGTCCCATAGGGCGGCGCACAATTGGCCCAGTGTCATCCGGGTTTGGCCGGAGTAGGCCGTCATCGTACATAAGAATTTGTTCTTACCTGACTTACCTAGTTAAATAAAGGTTACATTCTTCTTGTTTTAATGGAAGAAGAGAGGCTGGATAGAAAGCTATCAATTCAGAGGCAATAAAAGTAAGTAATTGGTTCAGGTAGTTGTCCAGTCACAAACCACTCTCTGTTTTTTTTATACAGTTATGTTATGTACAGATTTGGGATCTGCCTTTGAATTCAATTAAGATTATCCCAAAGGCATAATGAAACGGCATGGTAGACTTGACCATCACCTTTTTCTTGTCTGGGAGTTCCTTGTATTTCTTGGACAGAATCTTGGTGAGGTCAAGGTTGCTCATCTCCGGGTGGATCTTGGCATACTTGGCTCGTTTCTCCATGAAGAACCGGAAATACGGTGTAAGGGGTTTCTTTGGGAAGTCTGGATGTGTCTGAAAGGGTGGAAAACAGAACAATGGTCATTTGTATGGTAGAAGATGTGAGATTGAAAAGTATAACCTTAGCATTTTGTGACATTTCATGGGTACAAAGTAAAACCTGATTGCTTACCTTCAATTTCTTCCCTTTGTAAGGGTTCTTCACAAACTCAATGGCATCAACTATGAGCTCGGTCATAGTCCTAAACTTCCGCACCTGAACACATAGTATCAAATGGATTAAGGTCTAACCTGAAATTGTTGTAAACATTTTTTTCATGGTGCCGTGTTTCATTTTGCAACAGTAAGATTTTTCCAGTAGAAAAAGACGCTACAGACATTGCTTTCTGTAGTTTGTGACACTTCCCTCCACAGATTCAAAACAGAAAATAGATTTTTCTGCTGTTGTGATTGGCTAAAATTGTGACTTGTAATTGGCTAACCTCGGTGGACACCTTCGCCCACTTCTGTTTGCACATGTCACCGGTGAAGCCTCCGAAGCAGACCTTCTCCCAGTCAAAGTGGGACTCTGTGGTTTTGTATTTCATGGCATCACCATCAGGCAACAGGCTCCGAATTCTCTCCAAAAGAGTGAGGCAGTCCTCCTTACTCCAAGCATCCACAACTGGAGCATAGAGAATCACACAACCGCACACACATCAATCAAGCAACATCAAAGAGCAGGTGTGTTTTGTTTTGTCTTGCCTTTTTTTTTATTAGACACAATAAACCTCAAGCTGACCCCAGAATAGATAAACAACTGTCAGACAAATCTAAGTAAAATGTCAACAAACACCCCCCCCCACTAATCTTTCAATAGTCAACCAGAATTTAACACATTACTTATCCTGTGACTGTGAGAGACCCTAGGCTACCACTATACAACTTTGAAGGCAAGAATACACCAAGAAATCATACATTTACATCCAGTTGGGACACACAGGATGGAAGGATCCACAAAATTACAAAACTATAATTAGAAGAAATACTACATCTTGTGGTTGATGAAGGGGTGGTTTTGGTTATGTACCCTACCTGGTTCTGTTTTTATCTGGATGGTCTGTGAGGCAGAGGACACACTGCTGCTGCCGTTCATGGTGCAGCGTCTGTGGGCAGCTCAACTGACCCGGCTTCTAGAGATTCTGGAGAACCACAAATTATTCAAATATTTAGGGTCCTGTCTGTCACAACTTTTGAATTTAAAAAAAAAAAACTCCTATTATAAACAAATTAACTATGGCTAAAAGTCGAAATAGCAAGGAGAGAATTGTCTGTGAGTTACAGCCTATGCTAAAAACTCACCAATTCCAATATAAGCGTAAAGATATGCATCTACACGAGAATATATCTACAGTTCAAGAACTGACTCATGACGTTCCATCCAGGTGTTCTAATGTAATTTTATGGTTCCATCCACGACTAAATTAGTTGATATGGAGAAGTTGCGCGACTTGACAATTATTCAGCTGACAAAGCACCTTTACGCTCAAGGTCAAACGTCTTTACTACAAGTAGGGTAACCAATAGGAAATGCACAAATAAGTTTTCAAAAGCTACACTTTTAACACAAAATAGCGACACGTGTATTTCTGATACAGGAAAAGTCGGTCATGCGGATGCTCCGCCCAAGTCTACCCATCCTTTCCCATATGAGGGTACATCGTGTTCTTCTGGAAAGAGTGGCACACAATACGATTTACCGAGAGGATCGATCAATTTATTGTTTCATCGTGTTGTTTTTCAACGACAGCCGAATGGATACATCATATTAATTCGTTTGGAGATTGCTGCTTTTCGGAACGTTATCAAAGCGCTCAGCTGACCTTTCACTGTGGTGGATAGCTTACCGAAGTGATGGCGCGGTGAGAGCAAACTGAAGTTTTTGCTTGTCAACTGAGTAATTGATCAAATGCTACAGCTTAAAATAAGCGTTGAAATACCCTAGAACAGAGTATATTTTAAAAAATGGAGTTAGTGCTGAGCCCAGCAATCCAAACACGGGCGTTTCCAAATTCGAAGCCTCGGTCTCGACTCCGGACGTGAGACACAAGTGCTGTGTGCCTGCCAACCTCCTCGCCTGTCACCCGGTAGACAGGAGCGCGTCAAGGCGCTTATAATAGCCTAGGCCTGTAGGCTAATATAGTACAAATGAGCGCAATATGCAACCGTTCTTTATTCATTTTTTCGGTATGTTCTGAAAATGTATAATGCAGAATTTGAGAAACGCACGGTCCCTGTACCAAGTGGGACGCAAAGGGGCATGCAGTCATCTCGGGGGCGCATAGTTCCGCGGCCGCCGTTGGTCTTTTCAGCTTCTTTTCATCAGGCCTATACCCCTGAACTGCATAGCCTAGATAGGCTAACTAACCGCGACTGTGTCGGTCGATAGATATTGCACCAGGCAACTTTTAAAACCCTACGTATAGTTTCAAGGCATAGCCCAATGATTAAGTTACACGATAGACCTAAATCAAACATTTGTTTTCAGGTTTGAGTGCATATTTGTGATAGTGTCAACAATGGGGACCGCTCGGCCGTAAAACGTCACCAGGTACCGGTCAAAATACCACTCCTGCCGCTGAACCCTCTGACAGTCGTGCCTTATCCAAATAGTCTTAGCCTAGGCTACTTGATAAGGCTACATAAATACATCCACAACTGTCACAAACAACAAATGTAGCCTACGTACGTTTTAAATTAAGATATTTTCCCACATGGGGTGATACGAAATCCCTTAAATAGCCTAGGCTAGATAATAGGCCTAAATGTATAGCATGAAGGGAGCGTTCTAGACAAGGGAATAGAATGCTTTAACATTCCGTGGCGGAGGGCTGAATCGAACTGCCAGAAAGTGCGCGACTACCCCCGCCCGCTTCCCCCAAGCTGTGGCGCAGCTGTGCACCCGACCGAGGCGTCGCTTTCTCGGTGTAGTGTCATCGTGGCCCGCTCACAAGGTCAAACTTCGGGAAAACATATACTGCAAACTTAAAGAATAGGCCTAAACGTTACATTGCATTTAAAAAAAAATTGTCGCATCCATCTATACATCTACCGATAACAATCCTGTGAGTATTTCACAGCCTGAAACTATGAAAACATAAAATGCTACGCTCAGAGCGCTACGCTGCATTCACATATTTCGAGGGGCCGTGGCATTACTATTTTAAATGTCTTTCTATTTTGAATCAAGGCTACAGCCTTTTAAGTTTGTTTTGGGAACACCGACCGTTCTTTGCTTGCTACCCCAGTAATGGCGCCCTTATTCAGGCAGGAGTCAAAACGCAGCTTCCGCTGGCATGAAAACTTGCTACCAAACCAATTTCTATATTTTACACTAAGTACATTGACAAGATAACCACTGTAGACTCAATGCCCTATTAGCAGACTGGATGTGCATTTTGTAGCATAGTCTAAATCGTCAATTTGTGAAAAGTCGCCTTTTTAAATGTTAAAATTTGGAGATTGCATTTAACTGTCAATGTGGTCCTCTAACTACCAAAGCAGTAAGTGAAAAGTTCAGAAATGCTTATAAAGCTAGAACTTGCTGAAAAACAGATACGCGAGCGAACGCATCTGCTTGCTTTCGCCCCAAAGCTCTCACTGCAGAGCCGCCATGAATGTTATAAAGACTCGGGGAGACACGACTTAAAAATCGCTTTTAACGCCATCAAAACACAACTTTTCACTCACCTTTCGTGACAGTTAGAAACCAGCGTTGTTACTACAAATCAAGGTATTCGTGTTTAATTATTTTAGGGCTGTTTTAAGTGTCGTTTTTTCAGCCGTAAACCCCGGGGAGTCAGGTCGGAACGGATCCGACAAAAGGAGCGTCTTGTTCGGTATGAAACTCCGCCCAGCGCCGCAGGGGGAGGAACTCCAAGTAAAAACATGCGAGAAAGAAGGAGACAAAGGCGGAGGCTCAAGCTAAAAACATACGGCAGTATTTCATAAGAAATAGCTTGATCGTGATGCTGTAATTTATCTTTAATCAATAGCGCATTTAGTTTACACATTTTATCAATTAAAAATAATTGAGATATTTGTAGACAAGTCTTTCATTCTTATAGAGATTAAATAATATACTTAATTCTAGCTAGACATTTATCCGCCACCCCCTTTATTTTAGCAGTGTCCATGAAGTGCTAAACCGATTAGCCTACCCTATCCACAGGTTTCCAGGAATTACAGGGCCTCAAACGAACTACAGTGGGATTTGAGAGATCCAGGGATGGACAATAACTACAGTTTCATCCAAGGCTCGGACTCGAAAGGCATGAGGAATAAATTAAATAAATTAAACGTTCAAGTAGTGTAGCACTAGCAAGCAATGTGTCCTGCATATATCTCAACTCTGTGTTTTGCTAATGCCTATCCATAATCTGAAATGACAACAGGCCGCGGACATACTTTACTTTTTTCCTCAGTCTCCCTTTCATGTGGGCTAACAGCCGTCACGCACATTTCACTGCTGTGGAATTAAGTGAAACTGGCCAATAGACGGGGAAAGGAGGAGACGGCCCTTCACTGCAATCCCTCATCTATTTGAGACTGGAATGTAATAATAAGGCCGCGTTCATGTCCTGTTGGAAACTCGGGACTTCCGAGTTCAAATTAAAGTCAGTTATTAGCGCAGAGCTTCCAATTGGTCGGTTCTGATACTTCCCAAGTGGAAACGCAGGTACCTGTATCATATTTATACAACGAGTATGCAATTCAGACATTTCCGAGTTTCCGACATTATATGAACGCGGCACAACTGTAGACCTATCAGGATAGGCTGTGGTGTGTCACGTGAAAAAGCTGAGCTGTGACTGTTGAGCAATGTATAGGCCTACATGTAGCGGTACACAGCAGTAGGCAATATAATTAAAGATGATGAACCTATTCTTTCATCCTGTTTCATTTGCCATGCACTCATTGTACTTTTTATTTAAAACTTTCACATGCAGGCAGTGACTAATACATTTCCTTTATGGGAGTTTAGGTGATACATCATGTATGATTATGACAGGAAGAATGTGTACAATACATAATGTATAGCCTATAAATACAGGCTGTATCACAACCGGCGGTGATTTGGAGTCCCATAGGGCGGTGTACAATTGGCCAGCGTCGTCCGGGTTTGGCCGGTGTAGGCTGTCCCCATTGTAAATAAGAGTTTGTTCTCATAGTTAAATAAATATAAAATACATATTCCACTTTAAATGTTCAGGTATCTGCCTTTACAAACACAGGAACAGACACAGTCTTCTTTATTATCTTTATTAGGCAAGTCAGTTAAGACAGCCTATCAGGGAACAGTAACAGATATTTACCTTGTCAGCTCAGGGATTCAATCCAACAACCGTTCAGTTACTGGCCCTACGCTCTAACCACTAGGCTACCTGCTGCCTGCCTTGAAAATTGAAAAGAAAAACAACTTTTACACACATCTGATTCAGTTCATTAAGCTTCATTTATTTGTACATATATAAAAATATATATATATAACATTTAAAATCAGCCAAAGTTCTAATTCTACAAACTTGGCATGGCTAGAGCAAGGAAGATAGTCTATTTTAACATATTGCAATGTAGCTAAAGCCCGAAAGCACTTGAACCATGATTGGTTCCTAAGAAAATATATGGATATATTTGTATAATATATTTTATTTCTTCTTTTTAAATTTTTTTTTTTTAAATTTTACCTTTATTTAACCAGGCAAGTCAGTTAAGAACATATTCTTATTTTCAATGACGGCCTGGGAACAGTGGGTTAACTGCCTGTTCAGGGGCAGAACGACAGATTTGTACCTTGTCAGCTCGGGGGTTTGAACTCGCAACCTTCCGGTTACTAGTCCAACGCTCTAACCACTAGGCTACGCTGCCGCCCCTTTATTTCTCACTCTCATTTCTACATCCCTGCATGTCAACAATAGATTTGAAATATAAAATGCTATAATATTTGCAGTTAAAAAAAAAAGAGTAATACAATGTGAGAGAACATGAGTTAATATTTTAGCATATTTCTGGATGCTAGCAAATCTGCAACAGAGGCAAAAAAAAGAAATAGGAGGGGGGTGGGACCACACGATAGCAAACACATTCAAGGAATCCAGGGCTCTTCATTTGCAGTGATTCAATGAGACACAGTATTCCTACTGCATTACTTTTGGAATACTTGCAAACAACTGCATTGCATGTGGTTTAACTTTAATGTGGTAGAAAGTAAACATAATATCAATAACTTTGATTATGGCTGCATGTGTTGTTACAACACATTCAGTTACATTTTAATATGGAAACAGCAGTTATGAATGGACTAGCCTTATTGGGTTTATAGACATGAGTAACTACTGGGCCCTAAGTAAATAGATGTGCATACATACTTACAAATGCCTTAATTTGTATGGAATAGAATGTCTCCCGACTTTTTGGTGACTGTACATTAAAGCCATAATCATACTCAAACTGTAGTACACAATTGAAATGTAAGGTGATTTCCCTCCCAAAGATGATGGAAAGCTCAGTTGGCTAAACTGACTGCATTTTCACATTGGTGCTTTCAGATCACGCCGATTTGTAGTGAATGTCGCTTTAACTCTTTCAGGCACAACCACATAGCTGGTCCTCATATGTAGATCAAGCATGGAAGGCCATAGTCATACTCTGGAACAAGACAAGGCTCCATATACAAAATACACAGTAGGCATTTACTACAGTTAAATGGAGTCCCAGAGAAATGGGTGGAGATGTTGTTCAGACAGTCAAACAAAGACTACATGACTACGGTAGGAGTGCATGGCAGTGAGAATCAAGTGACTCACTTAAAAGTGGTATGTAGTGTATTCAGGTATGATGGATTATTTGTGTAATGAGACCAAACATCTTTAACACGTTTGGGGGAAAAAAGCACAGTGGTGAGATCTAAGCAGCAAAGGGTCGGTCGAAAGTCATTTTCAGTAATGTGCTCTTCAAAAAATATACAGTGTTTGTCAGTCCTACAGGATAGGGGGAAACATTTTGACACGTTTACTTCCTGAGGCAAAGATTGCCAAATGAAGACTTCCACCAAGTACCATCCCAAATATACACCAAGGGTACTGTAGTGCTAGGCCTGTATTCATTCAATTGCAAATAATGAATCGGTTTGAATGAGGGCTGCTTTTAAAGGGTGACTGCACTTCCTGATTTGGCCTCATTTTACATTAGGTTCCGTAAGAAATACTAGCTGCCAAGACTGAATTTAAACCTCAAGTTGGTTTTGGGGTGTGGTCTGATGTGGGTGTCGTGTGTGT